>NC_044916.1:36180885-36367091 GCF_003576645.1 Ipomoea triloba | reverse complement strand
CCCCCCCCCCCACCCCCACCCCTCCCCTCCAAAAAAAAAATAATAATAGTTGGTACTCCCTCTGTTCTATTTTATAGAACATACTTACTATTTATTGGTCAAATTAACTATTTATTCCTTATTTGTTTTCTTTAATATTTTTTACTTATTTTTAAATTTAATTTTTTGTGTTTTTTTTTTTGTGTTTAATAGTACTTTTAGTATAGTTTTAAATATATAAATTTTATATACTAATACTAAACTTAATATTATGAAAAATTAGATAAAAATAAATTAAGCCAAGTTTCGTTAACCGAAAAACATAAAATGAGACAGAGCGAGTACAACTTAGTAGAAAATTAACAAACACAATCGAGGTATATTCAATTTCCACACAAATTTTAACATTTCAAAATTTAAGTCGAAACCGAGGTTTGTTCTAAAATTATAAATAATAATAATAATAATAATAATTCCAATGGACTTTGATAAAAAGAGGAAAATAAAAGTTCCATCATCCTTATCGATGCCCAATACACCTATCAAAATGTGTAGAATTCTTTTTTTTTTTTTAAGTGTCAAATATATCACTAAACTTATTGAGTTTCATTAAGATTAAACAAGGGCAAATTGTACCATGGATCAGGGTTTAACTTGTATTGTAGACCCTGATCCAAAATATATAATAACTTTCAAATTTTATATATGTAGTTGACAAATTATGTATCTTCTGTACTGGTAGTTATCATATTATGTGTCAGCAATTATCGTTATTTGTTTACATGTACATAAACGGTTAACTATAAGTACAAAATGTGTTAAGTGAAGGTACATAATTTTTGTATTAAGGTTCACAATGCAATATGAATTCTAGTATATAGTATAACAATTGTTAAGCAAGCGAATTACAATCATCACATAAATATTCAACAAATACAATCACTAAAACTCCAATTACAATATTCATAAATAAATAAATAATCAAAAAATCACATAGCGGATCAACTAATTTCTAAAGGCTGCAATTCATTGCAATAGGAATTGAAACAGCATAATCAAAGATGAGCTGAGCGAAGAAATTAATGATTTGCTCCTGGGCTTGGTCCAGAGTTCTTGATATCCCCAATGGTAATCAGAGAATCCGTGGAGCTGTGCCCTTCTCCCCTAGAACTCTGACCTTCAGGCTTCATTCCTGCAACGTGCAGTTCATCCATAATCTTCGCCATTGCGGCGTTTTCAGCGCTCTCATGCTCGAGACTGAGGAGGGGACGAGCTCCGACACTGAAAACCAAAAAAACAGCCATGAAAAAGACCAAAGAAATGAGGTTGCCTCTGGCCATTTGGTCGAGATAGCTCGCTCGCTAGATCTTTTTAGTTTAATTGAGTGTTGGTTAATGTTTTGGTACACTAAAGAGTGGATGGCTGTCCAGTATTTATAGTACGACGAGAGAGACGTATATGCATGGAGGAGAGGAGGTGACAAGAAGGTGCAGTGCAGAGATTTTCAAGCCTCCAGAAGAAAAATTGAATGATGACTCTGTGAGCCATTCTTTATTTTATTCAGCTGGTCTCAGCTCGTTAGTCATAAACGATTGGTGGAAATGAGGTGGGCAGTGACGGATCGGAGCATTCCACACTTTCCAGGTTCTCGCAGGTCGCAGCAGTAGCCAATGGCCTATGTGAAAGAAAGCCAAATGATGACAATAAAAAGTCCAACAATACAAAATAAGGTTAGTGGGACAAGAGCCTATCAAACAACAAGGCTAAAATAGAGAAGCCCAACAATCTAGACCATAAAGCTAAACATGGTAGGCTTAATTAAAAACTTAGGCTAACCCATATTTGTGATTGTGAAGGTGTCTCATTTTCTAGCGAAATTATGAATATAGAGTTCAAAAGTTGTGAACTATTAAAATTGTGAACATGGACCTGGACACGAGTCCATGGCATAACAACTGTCATTTTCTACTCCCGAAAGTCATTGGATGGTAATTACAATTTTAGTTTGATGTAACTTACAATTATTCGATTTTGTCTAGAATTTGATTCAATTTGAATTTCGATTCAGTTTAAAAACTCAAGCATTCATTAGCTAGTTATCAAACTTAACTAGGATTGGTCCAATGAGTGTCTTATTGGTATAATAAGGGCTGTAGCCTGTAGGAATAATGGAGAAATGTGGCTGATAAGTCATAAGTGTGATTAATATATTTGTGATTTGACTTAATTCTCTTTTTAATGAAAATAAAAACATATGAAAAGAGTTGCTTAGAGACAAGTTGCATCTGAAAGTTGAGATGTAAGTTTAATAAATTCGTGGAAATCAAAAGCATACAATAAAATACAATACAAGCATTACAGATCTCTAATCTAAATCATATAAATCGAGTTAATAAAAACAAATACAGATATAGATGAATATGAAGGAATAATAATAAAAGTCAAAGCCCAAATGTTTGGTGATTTTTATCACGTTTGTTTGTGACGATTACTGGAATTCATCTTCTCGTAATACCGGATCGAGAGGAGGGAGAGCGAGAGATTCATTTCGTCGTTTCCCCACCGTGTTTTCCCCGCGGCGAATTTGGCCGACGAAGGCTTTGGAGGCGGCGGCAGGCACGGCCAGGTACACGCCGGCGTAGACGAAGAGGAGGAGGAGGACGACGACGACGGTTTAACTAGCGGCCAGAGGTGAAGCGAGTAGAGCCGACGGAAGCCGCCGAGGGCGAGGACCACGTTGCGGAGCTGCTGCTGTTGCTGATTGCGGCGCGAGCCGTCCTTGAGGCACATCAGCTCCCAGAGCCGCTCGTCCTGCGCCGTCCGCTTCCACAGCTTGCTAACGCACGCCGCCCACGCTAGCGTACGCCCGTCCACGTGTTTCAGCACTTCGTACAGCAAGTTCTCGTCCAACAACACGGATTCCGTCGGCATCGGTCCCGCCGACGCTAACGTACGCCCGGACTCTTTCTCCTCAACCTTCGTCTTCGTCTTCTTCTTCTCCTCCTCGTTCGAACCGTGGATTCCGTCGCCGTCGTCGGAAGTATGGGGCCGCTTCATCGGCAGATCTGAACAAAAATATAGAGGGAAAAAGGTGCAACTCCGAGGTTAGGTTAGGTATATAATTTACAGAAAATAGGGATTGCTGGAAAATGGGATGTAGTGGTTCCACAATTACGCAGCATCACATGCATATGGGGCTTTCTTTATCAATTATCATTATCGACAATCAGAAAGTTGGAGAAATGAATGCCGTTTCCGGAAGTGGATTCCTCAAATGACAATAATCTCCTTCCCACATTACCCTGCCTTTTTTTTTTTTTTTTTTAATACTATTGACTCTATTACAATGTGTTCATACGTATTTTTCTTAACCTACTGAAGCATAAAGAGACCACGCCCCACTGGGAATCAAACCTGTAACCTCTCACTATAGAGGGTCACAGCTATTTCGCTTGACTGAAAAGAACATTAGCAAGAATAAACTCGTGATTTGTTTTAGTATAAGAATCAAACTCTAATTACTCGCTACCACATTAACCAAAAGAAAAAAACCTTATTCCTAATATTTCTCCGTATTTGGGTGATATGTCTTATTTATTTGGTGCGAGTCTATTTCCAAAATGTTTGGTAAGAATAGTACATTATAAATACGAAATCCTATGTACATTTATGTTTGCAATTTATCTTAATTACCCTTGACCAAACTCTACCGCAATTTGGCCTTGCCTTAATAGGTATTTTAACACCAATTGTTTGTCGTTTGTTTGCTGAATTATTAACCGTTGGAACAAAGATCGAACGGTAAATCTCGTAACTGTATAGTTTATGTTATGACAGAAGATGAAGATAGAGAGAACAGCAAAAGGTTAAGGAAGAGGTTAAAAGTGGAAATGGGAATACTTTTTTAGAAAGATGCCAACAATATCACAGAGAAATCTTGTATGGAATTGACATTTTGTCCCTACATCAACCACCGCATATAAACTTTTGTTTTTTTCCCAAGCCCACTTGTTATCTGGACATTGATTACTGTGACACGGCCCAAGTATAAATGAGTTATTTGGTCTCATCATATATAGAAGGCTAAAGACGTTTTGGGCTTAATATGCGTTTCGGCCCCGTAAGGTCCATGGATTAAAAGTTGGAAAAACATTTTTATTCAAAGTAGTATATAATACATTTAAGTTAAGAAGAAGGTATCAGTCCTCCCCACTCTTTTGGAAATGTGTCTGCCGAATAATATGCATATACTTGAGTATTTTGTTATAAACGAATTATGACTAAAATAACAAAAAATGATTCCTTATTAGATGGGCTTTATCACCTTAATTTAAATAAGATATTATAATTATATCAATTGACTATTATGTTATTCCGTTATTAATACATTTGTCGCATAGTTACATGTTAATATATAAAAAGATTCATTATTTTTCTACTATTTGATATTTGTTGTGAGTTTGAACGAGAATTCTTTATATCACCAATCGATTCAACCAAACCTACAGTTGTTCAGTGCTATAACACGATGATAAAGAAGTAGGCTATCCACACGCAGCCTTACATGTACGCATGTATTTGTTTTGGTCGTCAGGCCAACAAAAGATTATGTGAAAACTCATCCAAGTTTGTGTTCTTGACTCTTATGTCTCAAAAGACAAGAAGCAATATAAAAATTAGTGGCACCAAAAAAATCTACTTTTTTTTAGGTGGTGTGACAAACTCATGATTAATATATGATGATATGTATATTAGATTAAAGTTTTCTTTAAAAAAATCTAATGTGACAGACTCGATCATAAAAGTGCTGACCAGAAATTTATAACCGAACTCCTGACTTAAGAATCATGTTCTGCTTACTAGGCTGCCTTTTTGGGGCAAAAATATCCGACCTTTTGTTTCACCGTAAGTTGGGTCAAGACGAGCTATCTAGCTGAAGCATTGTGGGGAATGTTTGAACCCTTTTTATCAATTCACTTGGTCCTTACGTCCAAATTCTACGCTAGCTGGCCATCCGTCCGTGAGATTTAGAATATTAGATGCAAAAACAAAAGCTAACTCGAATTATTCCAATTAATCAAATCCCCCACTTTTAGAGGCTCGCCCTTCACCGTCCCCTCACCTCCGCCCCTCTCTCTCTCTATATCGCCACTTGTATATATACACACATGCCTTTGTATCACCCTGGAACTATTTAAACGTAATCCCACACAATACCCAGAACAAAGCTCATCAATATAATGAAGAGCTTTTATGCTGTTCTGGGATTTTTATTGCTTATAATGGCGGCCGCACAAATCGCCACGGCTCAGTGCCGCGTATTACTATCGGAGACGGCGAACAAGAAGGCCGGCGGTGTGCCGCCGTCCGGGAAGTCGACGACCAACTCGTTTAATAGCAGAACGGGCGGCGGTGCAGCGAAGAGTAATAATGCGTTCGTGTTGGCTTCTGGTCCAAGCAAGAAAGGCAGTGGTCACTGATGATCAAAGTATATATACATACAAAATTTGCCATTTTTCCTTTCATTATATTGTAGTTTGTAGAACGAAGATTGATATGTTGAAGTATACATACACAAAGCTTGTAAATTACCTTACACCATAAACCATTATTTATAGAGATGTGTAAATTTTTAGGGCTGTATTTCCATGTCTGATTGTATATATACTTTCGAATTATGTGGGGATATTTTCATGATTTTACACTTTTCACATCATTTTTAGTCCTGTGTGAAACTATTTCACACAATTTTTTGGTTTTTTTTTTTGTTTTTGTTTTTGTTTTATATTTAGAATTCTCAGAAAGATAAAAGAAAAGCTACTTTAGTTGCCTAATCAGCATTTGATATTGACTATCAAAAGATCAAGAACAGAAAACAAAAATGAAGAAAAAGAGATTATATAATTCGGCCTATTAGAGTGAGTCTTGCACCCCAGAAAGCATATGAGGTCTTTTATTAATTGCCATGATGAAACATTTAGAACGATTACCCCTATACCGTATCATATTGCACTGTACATACCCGACTCAATCAGCAAATGCGATTCGGGTTTGAAAAATGAAGCGGATGTTATTGGGCTCCACTGGCTTTACGCTACTACGCTGTAGCATTGTTATCTTCCAGTAACATATTAGGCATGGACAACATTGAAGATTTGGTGATACTGTTTGAAAGGAATCAAGGTTCAATTAATGTGAAAAGTAATGGGAAGTCTCGATCATCTGTTCATCACAAGAACTGAGGAGGGGTGATCGATCGTTTCAAGCAAGGTATATTGCTCCATCACCACCCATTAATATTCCAATGAAAGGATGGAGTATAAAATTATTAAATTTGCTGTATGTGTAGTGAAGGAATCTCAAGTTGTCAACCATTGTAGTCTCTCATCTGAGGAGGCAAAATACTAAAGCCAGGCCAGTATCCTGGACTTGGTCTTTGTGGAGAATCTAGTCGCCTAAATTCAGTAACTTTCACGGCCAAAGAGAAGCTGAAAATGGAAAATATATTCATACATGCGCCGCGCAAGAATATCTCAATTATAGTTTGACCAATCACCTTAAAAGTCTTGTTACAGTAACAATGTAGAGGTTTGAATCTCATTAGAAATCAGAGGCTCATTGAAAGATATGACTAATCGAGGTCATGAAGACTCTTTGTGTGCAGAGTGTACAGAAAAGGGGTGGAATTAGAAAACGAACAAAATGAATCAATTTATCTCCTCCAACTACACTTGAATAAGGATTTTGGAGGCTTAAGATTAATTTGACTAATCTTTATCTAATATATCAAAAAAAAATTCTTACATGCAATATTTTAAGGCAAAACTCGTCCAACCAACATGGGAAAACCGGTTGTGGTTCAAGACTCAGCCGTCACGGACAGGAAATGATCTTACTCCAATGGCGTACTCCGACACGACACGACAACCTAATAAATTGCAATCATTAATCAGTTTCTCAAGATTTTATAGACCAACTTTGCAGAACACAATCAAAGAATTTCTTAAAGGGAGGCAGCACAGAAACCTGGATTTAGGGTCGAGATGAATGATTCAGTGCGGCGGGTCATGGTCAAATTTCGGCGATCTGAAGTTCTGAACTCTGAAGTGAGAGATAGATTATCTGTGCCATTAAAATTAAAGTAAAGATTTAATCAGATTAGAGTTTTTTGAAGTGACATTATGATTTTGTACTGCAATCCAGCCAAAGTTGCAAACTTTACCTCAAAGAAACGATTTTTATGACTAATTCTTGAGTCACAAGAGAAATCTGCAGCAATACGCGAGGTAATGCATGAAGTAAATCATGTTTTAATAAGTTATAACCCTAGCTGTCAAAGAACTGAAGTAAAGTAATTTAAATTGCTTATAGCTGATCAATTCAAGCCATGAAACCCAACCCGCTCTGGGGGAGTCGAAACAAGAAACATGTGCACAATGTCAGAGACATTATTGTAACAAGAAACATGTGACCAATTCTTGATTTATTATCAACTTTATTGTAACAAGAAACATGTGTACAATGTTTTGTTTCATAATGCAGACATTCTAAGCATACTTGAATCATTATAGTTGGGAGAGAAATGGAATGGCAGTTTTGCGAGGACTGCACACTGCTTCCAGAGGCTTAGCCGTCGAGATGACATCGCCGGCGGTTTTATCCTTTCCACCAATTTCCCAGTCAAAACACTGAACCAATGTCCCCAATGCCAAACATACTGTTCTCAAACCCATGTTATTTCCGGGACAAGATCTTCTCCCCATCCCGAACGGGACAAACTTGTAGTTAAACCCTTGATCTTTTTCCTTCTCCATTGCCTCAAACCTCTCCGGCATGAACTTCTCCGGCTCCTCCCACACCTCCGGGTCCCGATGCACCGCCCAGGCGTTAACCATTAACGCCGTATTCTTGGGAACCTCGTACCCTCCAATCACACAATCTTGGGTTGTATAACGAGGTAAGAGAAGTGGCACGGGAGGGCATAACCTTAGTGTCTCATTCACAACACAACGCAAATAGGGAAGCTTGGAAAGATCAGCCTCGTTTAGCAGACGCTCAGCTCCTACGTTGCTGTCAATCTCGGACCTCAGATTGCGCATTGTCTTCGGGTTAGATAAAAGCTGCGTCATTGCCCATTCTATGGTTACTGTTGAGGTCTCGCTCCCTGCTACAAACATCATCTGAAACACAAAACCTTGTAATATGTTACTCAGAAAGTATTAATGAACAGATACTATAATGTAACAGAGTCAATAATATTAAAAAAAAATGTACAGACCAATATGTAACTCTTGATAAGATCATCTGTGTAGAATTCAGGCTCTGATTTTTGAAGGGACAAGAGGACTTCAATCATTGAAGACTTCTTATCCTCCCTGTTCTTGAGAACATCGGAATCAGAAGAACATGTTTTCTTGTGTCGGGTTTCATCCAACAAACCCTTCAAGAATTCTTCTCTCTTCTTCTGGAACAAGATCATCTTTTTCTCAATCCCTTTGTACCCAAACAACCTCAAAACCGGGAAAAAATCACACGTACTCATAACCGGTTCACTGAAAAAGATAACCCCTCTGATTTCTTTAATAATCTCTTTTCCTTTCACTCCCCCCACATCTTCTTCCTCCACACACCGTTTTCCGGCGACAAGTCTCATCATCGCGTTGAAAGTCAACGTCCCTCCCAGACTATTCAAGTCCACGGCCGATTTCCCGTCGCCGGAGCCTCTGAACAGAGACCGGACTAGACTTCCGACCTCTTCTTCCCTTATGACGGAGGATCTATGGAGGCTGACGGTAGAAAATAGCTCCACGACGGCTAATCGGCGTTGAACCCTCCAAAGATGGCCGTACGGAGCCCATACAACGGCGGTGTAGTTGTAAGTCAACCGGTCCCCCGCCATGGTCGGCGGCCGGTTTGAAAACGCAATATCGTTCTTTGTGAAGCATTCTTCAATTGCAGACGGCGACGACACGACCACAATGGACCGGCAGCCAAACCGGAGGAATAAAATCGGGCCGTATTTAGCCGATAACGAGGCGAGATATTGATGCAGAGGATTCTTGATCTGGAAAAAGTGACCGATCACCGGAAAAGCAATCGGACTAGGTGGTAGATTTTTCTTGCGATTATAAACAGATTTTCTGAGAAGAATGAGAAAAAGAAAAGAAAGTAAACCTGCAGCATAGTAGTATTCAAGTTTCTCCATGATTGAGCTAATCAGAGCTGAAAAGCAAGGGGGAGTTTAAAGAACAGATTTTTCTACTGGGCCAGTATGCAACACTGCAAAGTCTGTACTAATACTTGTTTGGGTCAACTTCGAACTTCATATTCTTGAAGAAAGCAATTGATTGCTGCAAATGCTAGCAAATTAAACATGTTCAATATGAATTATAATATAAAACGAGAATATAAAAGTCTTTGTTAGAGTTACTAAAATTCAAATGTTCTCATCTTGTGGATAAGAATTGTTGAGAAAAAAGATTAGGAAATCAAGAACAAAAAAATAAAAAATGAACAACATTAGATTTTACATGGTTCTATTGAAAACTTACGACCACATAAACAAAGGAGATCACATCCAAATTACCAACCTCATATTTATAGATCACCTTAATGGTGTATTTATAAAACTATCTCACCTTAAAGTTTGAATTCACAACCTCTCATATGGGAGTACAACTTGGTGCGCTAGACCACAAAGTTTGGACAATAATAATACATATTCGAAAATCATTTTTTAGAAGTTATTTTAAGGAGTAGTTTTTATGGGTAAAATTTATATAAATTTGATTTTAGAGAGTTATTGGATGGGCAAGATCACAATATCAATAGACCAATTAATGCAGTAAAGTTAGGCGCGGGGCATTAAAATGGGCTAACCTAGGACGGTTTGATTATCTTAATTCATATAGGAATAGGCTTGAAGTAGATAGAGTCGTAACTCTTATCTAAACAAGCATATTCAAAGTGGTATAAGCATAAATTTCTCTAGGACTTTGTCCAACAATTATGTACATAAGAATAATATATTTTTTCTCCTTCCTTCTATTATTGTTGTGTAATTCTTATATTTTAAACTTATATATAGAATTCAGTTTCTGTGTAGTTGTGCAGTTAAATCTGAGCCATGGATCTTGCTTAAATCAACGTCTAGGATTACAAAAAAACAAAACAAAAAAACGTGGTGACAATTTGGTAATTTTTGTATCTAGATCAAATTTTAATGTGCGTGGTTTTCCTTCTAAAGGTGTGTTTTTTTTCTTCTTAAAATGTGTGGTTTGTGTGCTTAAAGTGCTTGATTTGTATGTTCAAGGTGCGTGAGTGTTGAAACTTAAGGTGAGTGAACCTAAAGTTTAAGTTGCGTTGTTTTCTTTCTTTTAAAGTAAGAAAATGAATACCTCGCGCCTGAAAAATGACTTCCCTCAAAAAGAGGAAAAGTTGTTTTCTTGAAAGCATAACAAATTTTTCCTTGAACGAATTTCATTTACTATTGCTAATCATTTTTCTTCTATTTATCTTTCATGAAAATAAATTATTTTTCGAATTTCCGAACACACCTTTAATGTAAAACATATAGTTTTGAATCATTAAACTTAAGGCGAGCTTTATTATTTTAGCACCTTTAGTAAGTACACGCCTTGTCGCTAATTGGTGGTTTGGTTCTCGATGTAAAGGTTATGCAAAGCACAATTAGACAAACGTGCTTATCACTCATTACTCTACTCATGCAATGCTAACTAACATGCTAACCTTACCCCCACCCCAAAAAAAAAAAAAAAAAAAAAAGAAAAAAAAAACAGGTTTCTCCGGTGATCCAGGCCAGTCTTCGGTCTCTCAGGTTGCTAATTCAATGATTGTTTAAAATTGGTTGGTAAATTGATTTTATAAAAATTGGTTGATAAATTCAAATTTGTTTCATTATTTCAAATAACTTTTTATAGAGTAATACTTCGTCTCACTAAGAACTAATAGTATCTATTTAATCGTGTGATCATCCATTTAAAATGATAACAGATGTGTTATCAAACTACATAATAATTTATGTCAATTTTAAATTTTAATAAAGTAAAATCACCAAAATCGAAAGTATAAAGAAATTAAAGTGGCAGAAACTAAAAGTAGGCTGCTGACCCAATTCAAGCCTTAAAAGCTAAACATCACCTGATGGATTACAGTGCTAATTAACATGCCTAAACATGCTAATTAAAATTTTAATTATATTAATTAACAAGTAGAGTAGTATTAAATCTGCACAGCAACCAGGTAACGGATAATGAAACTTTTGTGGCAGCCACGAATGGAAAACTTTACTGATCACATGGCAGAAGTAATGACATGCATAGAAGCTCTTTCGTGGCTAAGAGATTGTTGTAATCAGATAGCACAAGTGCCATCTCAACATTATCACATAATAGCAAAGATCTATCTTACACGGGCTACATTGCCAACTTTTGTGTTAACATTATGGCTAATTTTGATTATTTAATTTGTCGTTTAATTAAGAGATCAGCAAACATGTTAGCTCAAGCTCATGTTAAGGCGGCAAACTTTCAGAATTTGTATCCTCGAATGTATTGCGTTTTTTCCTAGCTAGTTTTAATAATAGCTTCTTTTCATTTCAAAAAAAAAAAAAAAAAGTAGAGTGGAATTTTTGGTGTTATTACGAGGCTAGCGTATTGTTTGGGTAGGTGGCATGCATAAATCCGCCATGAAACTGACATGAAAGAATGGTATGAATAAAGCAAACGGGAAACTCTATCCGGCGTTTCAAGAATCTGCAGAGCAGTGGTACTAACGATGCGACTTCATCATGACTATTCAAAGGGACAATAAAGATGGAGAAGAAGAGAGAGAGATGAGAACAAAAAGACAGTGCCAAAAGGACAAATATATTGTGCCAAAGAGGAAGAGAAAAGAGCCTGCGTCCAAACCATAAATATATATATTCAAAAAGAAATCCTTAAAGTCCCATAAAGGCAGTCAAATTACATGCTTCAGTATACATGATGATGATGATGGTGATGATGATGATAGCCTTTGCTTTGTATTGAAATTTGAATACCTTTCATACATACATACATACAGCAACAGCAACACGCAAAGCTTCATTCACTGTTACTACAAAAAGCAGAGCAGAGTCTGCAATTCACGAGGCTCTATAATCTTTATCATCATTCCAGCAAAGAAAGAACATCATGTAGTCTTGTCCCTGCTCAAAACCACACACTTTTTCATTCAACAACATATATTGCTAGCTAGCTTTTACGTTTTACACACCCACATTTACCATGAATTCGTCCTTTAATTTTCTAAGGTTTTCTGATGACGACGACGGACTGCCCTGCCTACGAAACGCGACTGAGAATTATATATATTTCCGAACAAAAATTTCATAGCCTAACCATTATATTCACTGGCCGGTACGAACGAACGTTTCTTTCTTTCTTTCTTTCTTTCTTGCGTGCTATCGATCATATCATCATCGGTTGTGAAGAGGATCAGAGGCGTTAGGGACTCTTCTCTTGCTTGGTAAGAACACCTGGCGTTGCTTCAAATGATGCTTGTGCGGCGGCGCTGAAGTTGAAGATGGTTTCTGGGCCGTGCCCACAACCACCACCGCGGCCGTGATATTCTCATCTGCAGAAATTACCAACAGGACGGAGAGAAACGCCATAGCCATTAGCTTCAGGGCATGTGGGATTCGCATTGTGAAATTTGACGGAGATTTCTTGGGGGTCCAGGGAGATATATAGCTAGAAAGAAAGAAAGGGGAAAGGTCAAAGAAAGCAAAATGGCTTTGTTGAATTATATAGGGAAGTAGTAAGGAGGAGTTAAAGGAGAAAAAGGGAGAATGAGTACACCCTGCAAACAAGGGACACAACACACGATTACGCCTTTTATTTTTTGCTTTTTTCTGCTTAACGTAGCAGAGGAGAACTAGAAGAGCCCTACTTTAAATACATGGGATTTCTTTATGTTTCACGATAACTTTTTCTTCATTCCACTTTTTTCAACCTCCTTTCCACTCCCCAAAATAAGCTCCCTACCTCTTAACACTTTTTAGGCTAATTCCCTATCATTTGTCCCACTCCTCAAACCATGGTTTAAAATTACAAACTTTAAATTCACTATCCTAGTCGAATTTTAGAAAATTGATGGTCATATGGTCCTTTGCTTTGCCAACAAGATTTAGACTGCTTTTGTTTTCTATTTTACGCTGAGCACCTATGTACAAATACCCCTAAAAGGACATGTAAAGAGGCAATTTTTAGTATTGTCATGTTTTAAATCCTTGCTTGCATTCTTGTTACCAGTCAAAGGTGATAAAACCAACAATACTATTTTACAGTTATCCCAAGTATATATGAATCATAATAAAATATCAGAACTTTGAACATAAAATTTCTGTAGATTGTGCAAACTAAGGTACTGTTTTAAGTATATGATATCATTCCAGATTTGTCTAAACTCTAAAGCCACATCAAGTTATGTCAAAACAAGCAGGCCACCAGAATGAAGAGTCTTCCTACACCTCAGGACTGCCTGGCTTCAACAAAACTCTCTATGCTACTCTGTATAATGCAAATCTTCATTCACCAGCCCATGTTTTTACATTGTTGGATCTTCAAAATAGTAATCTGGGATGTGTACTGGAGACAACAGTGCTGAAATGCTTTTAAACTGTTACAAGAAACCCATCAAATTCAAGTCAGACAATCACATAACAAACACAACTGTTGGCCACAAAATCTGAGAAATGTTTGGAGGAATATTAAAGATTAAAAGATGTATACCTTGGGCTGCTTGTATTTCTCCCTTAAAGCCACCAAAGATCCTCCTCTTTTACTTAATTGCAAGTCATGTATGATAGAAACACATTCCTTAAAATCAGCTGGCTTATATCCAGTGTAATCTTGCAGTGCTTGGTTCTACAAATTCAAGATCAAAATTAGCACATCCAAACTCTCACCATACAAATTATCAGACAAAATTTGCAGTGACACAATTTGCTTACCCAGGGATGCACTTCTGGGTTAAGTGTGAACCTTGCAAGGAATACAACAGCTGCAGCCACCATAGAAGGTAAAAACTTTACACAGCTATAGTCCAACAAACTCAACTCTGCTAGGTAGTAGCCCATGAACTCCAACTGCAAATTTTGTGACTGGAGAAACAGAAATAACAAAGATAAGCACCATTGAAAAGAAACAAAACAGGTTAAGTAATGACTACAAGTTTCCCTCATCACTCAAACAAAACAAAAAAAAAAAAAAAAAAAAAAAAAAAAAAAAAAAAAACAAAACAAAACAAGAATAATGACTATATATACATGGGAATTTTATGAGTTGCAAACTTACTTTATAGTCTTCTTGAGCAATCTGGGTAAATCTTCTGCAACATCCACAAAAGAAAGCACAAATATATCAGATAGGTGACTCTAATAATAATTATCCACTAGTGCAAAGGTATATATAGTCAAGAGCAAAGATATAATGAATGTGGCATACCTAAGGAATGTCTTAATTGTGGGGTTTCCCAATTCAAACTTGAGGGCATTGAGCACATCTTCTTCCATCTTCACTACTTCTTGCTTGGTATAGGTATTGTCAGTAATGTAACAGAAATCTTCCACATGGGGAGGACTAATCTCCTCATATTTCCTGTCAATCATCACAAAACATAAACTAATAAGCAACAGGAATCCTATATAAACATAATGCCTAGAAAAACAATTCCAAACATGAAACATTGTTCTTACGAGGCAATAAGCATTGATGAAACACCCAAAAGCTGAAGTTTTTGCCGGGAGAGGGGCTTTTTGGACAAGAATCTATCGATGTAATCAATAGTTAGATATAGAGTATCTGAGAGAAGTTTGTATTCCTCTGCAACTTCTACCAGCCAGTCCACCAAAATCCCTCTCATGTTTGCACTAATATCCTTCTGAACCTTCTCAAGATAATCACGCAAAGGTCTTCTTTTCTCTTGCGCCTAATTACAGAAACTCAATTCATTCAATACCCATATCCAAATATTACCCAGAATAGCAAAATCAATAAAGATAAGTTTAGGGTTTTAAGTTTTAAATTCCATATATCTAAAACAGATATGATACTCACCTCCATTTGACGCAGATACTCGTAAATATCAGAAACGTAAGCGCTGCACATCTGAGGGTCATCGGATTTAGAATCAATAATATCCTTCACCGCATTATCCCCTTTCTCCACTTTCACAACCTTCTTAACAGCCTTCTTCACCTTCCTCTTCGCCTGCTTAGTCTTGGGGCTGTGAAGTTTAGACCCCAGATTTTCAATCTGATTTGGAAAGCCATTGATCTCCCCCAACGCCACCCTCTTCTTTCCCGGTTGTTGCTCAACAATAAGTCCATCCGCCGCTCTCTTCTTCGCCAAGCGAGTGACTCTCATGCAGTTTTCTTGGTCCGCCATTGCTTCCTCTTCTGCCTTTCTGCTCCGATTCACAGGAATTCGAATCGAGAAAAGAGACGGGGGCTTAGAGAGGGTTGTGACGAGTGAAGATGGGGAAGGGAGGAGGAGTTTGGGGTGTATATATCCGCCATTTTTTTGAGGTTTTGAAAATTTTTGAGTTTGGAATTGCGCGCAGGTGTTTTGGTGCCAAAGACATGAAAGTTTTTATTTTTCAGGGAGTTGGGTTTTCGGGTAAGGAACCAAATTAAATGGGTAACTGAGATTCGGGGAAAGTTTTGAAATTTGGTCAAACGCATTCTTCTTTCGTTTTTAAATTTAAGCGCCGCTATAATCTTTCCTATTTTCCCTCCAATTTTCCCCTCGTTTTGCACGAATTTAATTACGGAGTATTAATTAATTAATACCGTCTCTGTTTCGGAATTTAAACCTAAAACGGATGTGGATATTTACTGTTAGGCCGCGTTTAGTTCGCGGACAATATTTGAAAAAGAATAGAATTGAAATTTTATTTAAAAAAAATTATATAACTATTGATATTATTTTTTGGTTATTAAAAAGAAATTATTGAGAATATTGATTTCATTGTTTAATTAGAGTTGAAATAGTAATGAATAATGAGTATAAAAGTTAAAATGTTCATACACGATGACACTTTTAAGGATAAAATTGTTAAATCATATGATCCTTTCTTCTCAATTTTTATGGAAAACAAAATATCACTCCCTTCTCTTATAAAACTTTTTCCTCAAAAACTAAGAAAAACATTTTCCTATTAAAAAAGTTTTAACATTAACCAAACATGGAAATTTTATTTTCCTCAAATTTAAATAAAAAATTTGCCATCCAACCAAACATGCTCTTAATTTTGGTATTTTAATTTATTGAACAAATGATATATGTTTAAAAAGTTCATTAATCCAAAAAATCAAATTTAAACAATATTTAAACTTTAATAATGTTCATTTTTTATTAATTAAGTTACAATTAAAAGTGGAACATTTTTACGCAATATTGTTATTTTTATTATATTACTTGTTAAACATCGCTAATTATATTAAATACCAAAATAACTCATATGCGTGTTAGATGTGGCCACACACCCGAGTATGATATGGAATGTCAATCTAGGTCCAAACCTCTTTAGGGGTAGCTTAAGACTAACCTTGTTAATATAGGGTAAGTCATAAACATAGCTCTTCACGAGTCCGTTATAATCTTGGACTTTGAACGAACCCACAAATATTAGTAATTATTTTTAAATTTAATTTATATATATTTGTGTGTGTATTGTAAGATTCAAACTTAAGCCACCTCAACAATGCCAGAGGCAAGGCTTGGGTTGATTATGGGCCAAGTCCCCAGTTCCCCACCTTCAAATGGATGAACTAAGACCAACTTGATACAATGTGGTATCGATTTATGATTAAGAATTGTTAAATCAATATTTATAAAAAATATTTAAAAAAAAAAAAAAAGAATTCGAGACTGATTTGATTTTTAATTGACTTACGATTACCCCGTATACTCAAGAGTAACATTACTATATATATATATATTTTTTACATATAAGCCATGAAATTGTTACATTAAACTAATTAGAATTTTAATACTACCTACTGCGCACATTCTTATTTTAACATTAACATCGATGCAAAGATGTTACTCAACACTAATTAATAGTACGAGTAGAAATCATTAAGGGGAGGCTTTTAGGAGTTTGTCTTTGACAGATTTCAACTTATGAAGAGCATCTCTTATGGTTATGCGTCCAGCTGGAGAATCAAGAACACAAGACAGACCAATCTCAACAATGGAGATCAAACAATTGCCTTGAATCTCTGAGCTAGCACACTTCCCATCTTGGCAATGGCTGTTCTCTAGTTGAAGGAGATCAGTGTCTAGCAATTCATTTATCTTGTCGGGGAAGCCCATTTTCACCCAGTCTCTTAGGCTCAACTCTCCCTTGAAAATGCCATCTGTTGGACTCTTGCCGGTGAAGAGCTCGAGCAAAAGAATGCCATAGCTATACACGTCTCCCGCGGTGGATGGTTTCTCCCCCAAGCCATACTCTGCAAATGCACCTTTTGGTCTTTCAATTATAAACGTTGTGCAAACTTAGTCCACGCTTTATATGTATGACCATCTTTAATCTTGACCTTATGCGTAAAGTAATCATTTTTTTAACACACACTGTAACTAATAAATAAAGTGTCGTCTAATTATTAATTTAAACGTTTAGTTGAATCACTGACCTGGTGGTATGTAACCAATGGAGCCCTTGAGAAGGTGGGTGGAGCTAATAGAAGGTTGGTGTTCATCGTCTCTTCCAATCAATGATCTAGCAAGACCGAAATCTCCGACCTTGGCAGTCATGTCCATGTCCAAAAGAACATTTCCGGGCTTCAAATCACAGTGAATAATGGGAGTTTCACATTCATGGTGCAGATAACTCAAGGCGCTGGCAACATCAATCGCCACGTTTAGTCTATCCAAAACCTTCATCCCTTCCCCATTACAGTTTCTTCTCTTTCTAGTAATCCAATCCTCCAAACTCCCATTTCCCATGAACTCAAACACCAGGGCTAAAAATTCCATGTTTTTGGAATCTATGCTTGAGCACACTGTGATGAGTTTGACAAGATTCCGATGCCTCACACTCTTCAGAGCTGCACATTCAGCCGAAAAGCTCTTCCAGTATCCGGTGATCCCCATATTCATGACTTTAACTGCAAGGGGTGTTCCTCCTAGAAGTGCTTTGTAAACAGACCCAAAGCTGCCACTTCCAATGAGATTTTCTTGTCTGAAATTGTCAGTTGCGAGACGGAGCTCCTCATAAGTAATCATCTGGTGTTGCTTCTGCCCGAATGATGGAATCGGGTTCTTGGTGGTTGTTCTGCTTCGTTTGATGTAAAACACCACACCCGCTGTGAAAAATATTGCTAAAACTGCAATTGAAGGTATCGCGATGTAGATGAAGGTCAGTCTTCTTTTATGACGAGGGCTATTAATCCTGCAATATGTTAGGTCTGAAGCGAGATTTTGATTGCCTTCCAGATGAAACTTAGAGGGGTCTGCAAAGACCCCATTGCAGGGGACTTGCCCTTCCAAGTTGTTGTGAGAGAGATTCAACACCTGCAGGGCCTGCAACTTCTGCATATCAGTTGGAATTTGCCCGGAGAGATGGTTTGAGGAGATGTCTAGAGTTTCCAGGCCTCTCAGGTCTGCTATAGTGTCTGGAATCTGGCCAGAGAGCATATTATTGGCAAGCAATAGGCTCTCCAAGCTCTTACACTTCCCGATGGATTTCGGGATGTTCCCGGATAAAAGGTTGCCAGAAATGTCAATTGTGACAACATTCTCTAAGACCCCAATTTCTTCAGGCAAAGATCCGGTAAGACAGTTCTGGGAGAGATTAAGAAAAGCTGCTAGACTAGGGAGTGTGAAAATCTGTTTTGGCAAGCTCCCATTTAGCTTATTCTTGGATAAGTCTATGGAAAGAACACTCCTGAAATTCTCAAAGCTAGCTGGTATACTACCTACCAACTCATTTTCAGAAAGATCAATCCTATTTAGTTTTTGGAGATTGCCCAAAGAACTAGGAATTCCACCAGACAGCCTATTTCTAGCCAATTTCAATTCCTGCAGATTCTCCAGTTCACCTATTTCAGGTGGAATCTGACCCGAAATGGAATTTTGATGTGCGTCGAACAAAGTTAAGCCACTTAGCTGACCAAGTGAAGGTGGAATGGTACCAACGAAACGATTTCCACCCATGTACAGCTTTTGAAGGACCCTGGAAAGGTTACCTATGGAGTCTGGGATTACACCCTCAAGAAGATTGTAGTCAAAAGCAAGGAAATTTAAACGGGAACTGTTGGTCAAAGATTCAAGAAAGCTTAGACCATTTTCGCCCGAGCTGACAATCTTGTTATGCCCAATGTTGTACATTTCAAGAAAGGGTAAATTTCCCAGGCCTGGCGGTACAGTCCC
Organism: Ipomoea triloba; assembly: GCF_003576645.1. NCBI lineage: Eukaryota > Viridiplantae > Streptophyta > Magnoliopsida > Solanales > Convolvulaceae > Ipomoea > Ipomoea triloba. The sequence goes on along the minus strand of NC_044916.1, from coordinate 36,347,673 downwards.
GTGCAAGGAGTTGTTGGCCATGCGAATAACTTTTATGTTGGTTAGATTGTGAAGGGAGGCCGGGATTCTGCCTGTGAATTTGTTGAAGCAGAAGTTGAAGACGAGAAGATTTGGGAGGGTGACGCCAACATCGCCAGGCAAATCACCCCACAAGTCGTTGGAGGCTAACGCCAAGGTTTGGAGTGAAGACATGTTGTAGATGGCAGAAGGGACAGGGCCACTGATTTTGTTAATTGTAAGATCAAGGACTTTCAACAACCTAAGCTTGGCGAAATCGCTGGGAATTTCACCAACAAGGTTGTTTGTGGATAACCTGAGGACAGTGAGGGAAGAAACGTTGGATATTGACGGTGGAACTGCGCCGGAGAGATGGTTTCCCCCCAAACTGATGATTTGCAGCTGCCGGAGATTGCCAATCTCTCCCGGGATTGATCCCGATATCTGATTATGCATCAGGTCAAGAACCCTGAGCTCCTTGCAGTGACTAATGTTAGGCGGTATAACACCTTGAATGCTGTTGGAGCTCAGGTTTAGAACCCGGAGACGAAAAAGATTGCCAATCTGATCAGGGAGGTTTCCGGTGAGTTGATTGTTCTGAAGCTGAATTGATCTGAGGAACGACAGGTTGCCCAGAGACGGACTTATGGAGCCTGTTAGTGCAAGCCCGGAAAGCTGAAGCCCGACGACTCGGGTCTGCTTCGGGTTACAGACAATCCCCGTCCAGTTACATGGAGAAAGATTTATGTCCCAGGTAGATAACACAGTATTGTGTGTTTCAGTGTTTATGTTAGCCTTGAATGAGATCAAGGCCTCCTTGTCTGTCACAACACTTGTAGGAGTTGTAGGAGTGGACTGTGCAATGGAATAGTATGAGTTTTTGCATGAGAAAAAAAGTAGGAGAAAGAAAAGGTGGATGAAAGAGTTTCCCATTTCTAACTGGAGATAGATTGCCTGCCTAGAATTCAACTACACATTAAGAGGCTGAGATAGTGTCCTGGAGAGTTTGGTATAAATAGCCACAGCACTGCAGCAGGCTAGGTATGAATACTGTGGGGGGAAACGAGATAAACAAAGTAGACTAGTAGTTATTATTACAGTTATAGTAAGCTTGGACTTGGTCGTAGGGACTACCTGGTATCATGTTTGGTATGACGCGTGTTGCCATATTCAGACAATAATCAAACAAACAAAGATGAGTAATCCGCAATGCGGTGCAGTCAATATAAAATATATAATATTAATTATGAATAAATTAGTTTATTGTTTATAAAGGGAATTATAATGTTTGTATATATATATATATATAAAAAGTAACACTTTTTAAATCAAAATGCACATCCATACAAATATGAGTCTTGCAATATGACATATACATAAAAATATTATTTAATTTTGTTTATTGATGTGGGTTGAAATTAAACCACATTTCAAACTAGAAACAGACTATGGCATGTTAAAAGCTTGCAACTCCATTTTGAAGTATATATATATAAATAAATAAAAAGGACTACCACATGTGACAGCCTTTTGTACTATTTTTTATTTATTTGTTTTTTTTTCTTTTGGATAATTGTACTAGTTTATTTTGTACAACATTATTTATTTATTTTTAAATATTCTTTTCTTTATTTTCTTTTTTTCTTTTGAATAATTATATTTGTTTATTTTGTATTAGGTCATTAAAATATTAATAAATAATTACACAATATTTTCTATCAACAAAACAATTTAAATGTCGTTAAATACAAGAGCATCTCGATATTCAATTATGATTTTTTTTAAATAATAAACATAAAAAATGTAGTTGGTCAACATACTTTATATAAAAAAAGATCTAAATGTCCTTATATTTAACGAAATTTCAATAATTTTGTTGACAGGTAACAAAAAATGGTCATGTCACAATAATACTATGACCAAATAAGGATGTTCTAATTACAAAAATGACTGTCACCTATAAACCTATGACTAAAAATGAAATTAATTCAAAATTATTATTATCTTTTCTAAAATTGAAATTGACTAAGTATAAATGGTGACTTAATTAGCTTCATTTTCATTTGAAATTACAAGTCACCGATTGTAGTCACTTTCATGCTAGCATATCTTCCCCATAATTCAACAAATACAAAGTTTAATTTATGGCCATTAATTAGTTAAGCACTTGAGCATTCCGGATGGAAATCAAAATTGCAAAGATACATTGTATTCATGTTTGAAACATATATCCATTAGTCCATTAGATAATGTTTGAAGTTATTGAATTGGAAGCCTTTGAAGACCAAGTCACAATTGTCTTATACTTGGAAAATTGCTTGTAAATCGACTACAGTTGTTTCTTACACCACAATTTTCATTCCAAAAGTCTCATATTTTTCTCAAAATTCAATAAACAAGTATTTCGGATGGACAGCAATTTTGCGGAGAGAAACTCTATGGTTGAAACATCACATAATGTTTGAAGAGGTTGCATTACAAGTCTTTGAAGACCAAGTCACGTACAATAGAATTTCATACCTGATATGAACAAGACGCATTGTGAATCAAAAGACAACCGGTTCTTAGAGGGGCAAATTTCACTTAGTTGTGTGGACCATGGTAAAAGCGGTTTTCATTGGCATTTTAATTTTAACACCTCTTTAGATGAAAAATCATAACATAAATTATGATATTACCATGGCATATCTTTATTATGTAGATACATTTGAATATTTATATTAATTATTCCAAACACCATATTTCTCATCAACCAAACATCATAATTCATATTCAAAGTAATTTTTTTCCATGAAATTTATTTTAATACATTCTCAATTATTTTCTACAAATAAGACGGAGTGTTCGTCTTTGGGTGGTGTGGACCTTATACAATGCAGCACTTTATTAAGATTTACCATTCACTTTGGTTGCTGCCATCTCGAAAATAAAAAGAGAAGCAATGTTAATATCTTTGATTCATCCTATTCGCAGAAGTAGTCCATCAGATTATTTTCTGGTTCATGAAGGGATCGTTTCATCATTCTCCACCAACCAGAGACACAGGATTATTTGGATCAAATGACCAAAACCGCCATCTGGCCGCTTAAAATTAAACACTGATGCTTTTTTCTCCATTAATGGAGCTGCCGGGGGAGCATGTTTGAGGAACTCAGAAGGCATTCTCATTGCAGGATTATCTTTCCCCTTGTTAGCCTCCTCAGCACTTGAAGCAGAAGCTCTTGCACTTGACTTGGCTTTATCTTGGTGTGAGCTAACATCAATGATCCCGACTCATATTGAAGTTGACTCTATTGTTTTGGTGCATTTAGCAACATCTCTCACCAACCTGTTACCATGGAAAATTCGCAATGCGGTCAAACGCATCCACTCAAGGATCGCTTCTTGGTCGTCATCCATTGCCCACGTTTATCGTGAGGGAAACCGGGTTGCGGATGCTTTAGCTCTAGAGGGTTTGAAATGCACAGCTGCCACTTTGTTTTCATCGTTTAACTCCCTCCTTGAAAACGTTAAATTGACTTTTTTGTATGACTTTCGGGGCTTTGCTGCCTTCCGTTCTATTCGTTATTAATAGGGATAAGGTACAAACAAGCCATCGAACTATTTGGGAAACAGCAATTAGGCCATCAAACTCAAATAACCCCCAAATAAGCCACTGAACTTGGTAAAAAAGAGCAATTAAGCCACTAAGCCCGTAAAAAAGAGCAATTAACATTTTTAACAGATGAACTTCAGGTTAAAGTACAAATAAGCCACTAAACTCTTTGAGAAACATCAATTAAGCCATCAAACTCAAATAACTCACAAAAAAAAAAAAAACTCATAAAAAAACGTGGCTTATTTGGGAGTTATTTGAGCTTGATGGCTTAGTTGATGTTTTCCAGATAGTTCAGTGGCTTGTTTGTACTTTAACCTGAAGTTAACCTGTTAAAAATGTTAATTGCTCTTTTTTACCAAGTTCAGTGGCTTATTTGGGGGTTATTTAAGTTCGATGGCCTAATTGCTGTTTCCCAAATAGTACGATGGCTTATTTGTACTTTATCCCTTATTAATATATTATGGTCCTATTTATTCAAAAAAAAAAAAAAAAAGACGGAGTGTTAGTCTTGGTAAAACTAAATGTAAGCCATTTTTTTTAACAAATTGCAATTCTTTAAATTTTAAAATTTATATATTAGATTTAAAATTTTAAAGCATGAAATTCAACACGTTTATTTAATTTATATTTCAACCTGTTATCTAAAATTAAAATTCAAACAATTTTTGATATTTAAAAGTTTTTTTTTTTAAATGTCAATCGATGATTCATAAACCAGAATTGTTGGATCATAATAAATTATCTAGAACTGTATAGTCATGGTTTAAATTATGGTTCTTGCCAATAATGAATATTGAACTGCCAGTTATAAACTGTGTACCGAACTAGACGGTGGCCAAGTCTACTGATGGTGGCTTTTGTTCCAAATTATTAACACACATATGTACACACTTATTTTTGTTATACAAAACTAGTATTTTCGCCCGTGCGTTGCACGAAATGGATTTGTTATAATATTTAAAGAATATTTGGATCAATATACAATTATATATATTATAACATCGAATATTATATAGCGCAATTGATGAAATTGATTGGATCGATTATGTTTTCTGATATTTTCCTTTGAATTAGAACAAATAATTGTCCAATTACCCGGGCGTGAATAAATTTTTTTTATTATATATTGAGATAATAAAAATAAAGATGAAATTATAAAAAATTCTAATATTGAACGTGTACATTTATTTGATTATAAGATTAGTACAAAAATATTACTCAATTAATTGAATAATATATGACTTGTTTGTCTAAAATTATCTTAAAAAGATCTATAAGTAATATGACTTATATAATTATATTATTACTAAAATAAATATGAGAAAATGAGAAATAAATTAATTGTAATTATTATAAAAATAAATTCAACGACCAATGCTTAACTTAATTATCATAATAATTATTAGGCAATTATTATTAGTCAATTACACTAATATATGTGTAATTATACTTTTATACTTTAAGTATATTCATTTTCTCCAAATTGTATTTAGTTTTATCTTCCTCCTCCATATTTGAATGAATTAATTTTGATTATTATAAAAATCTAACAACCCATGTTCAATTAATTTTTTTAAAGTTTAAATAACTTAGAGTTTTCAAAAGGAAAGTATAATTAACTATTAAAATTTTTAAATAATTTTCAGTCAATTAGTAATATCCTTTTCTTTTTCCAATAAATGATTTTACTTTTATTAATAGTATTGATACGTGAGTATACATATTATCAATTTATAGATATTAGTTAATTTCTATTTTACATTTTCTTAACAAATAAGCTTTATTAATTATTTGACCAATAAAATATTTCATTAATTGACTACAAAAGTTTAGGCGGGGAATGAAATAGGAGAATTTTACTTTTATATATAGTATAGAATATAGATTACGATCTTTTTATATTTTAAATCAATTAGTAATATCATTTTTCTCCGAATAATGGTCAAATAAACCACTGAACTACACACAAAACTGCAATTAGGCCATCGAACTCAAAAAGAATGCAATTGGATTCCTGAACTATATAAACTCATGCAATTAAGTACAAATTGACATGTTTTCAAAAAAAATAAATCCAAATTGACCTGTTTACCTACAATTGTGATGACATGGTGGTTACTAATTTTAAAATAAACTTTTTAAATAATTTTAATTAAAATAATTAAATAATAATAATAATAAAATTAAAAAAAAAACAGACGTCTCCGGCAGTTCTTTTATTTTTTTAATTTTTTTTAATTATTAGTGTCGATTGTTATGTGTAAATTAATATCAGGCAAAAATGAAAATAATTACGTAGTAATATTTACCTAATTTTCGTTCCATTTTTAATTGATGATGTAGAATATTATTATTGAAATATTTCCATTTCATTTTTAATTTCCGTTCCTTTTNATTTTACTTTTATATATAGTATAGAATATAGATTACGATCTTTTTATATTTTAAATCAATTAGTAATATCATTTTTCTCCGAATAATGGTCAAATAAACCACTGAACTACACACAAAACTGCAATTAGGCCATCGAACTCAAAAAGAATGCAATTGGATTCCTGAACTATATAAACTCATGCAATTAAGTACAAATTGACATGTTTTCAAAAAAAATAAATCCAAATTGACCTGTTTACCTACAATTGTGATGACATGGTGGTTACTAATTTTAAAATAAACTTTTTAAATAATTTTAATTAAAATAATTAAATAATAATAATAATAAAATTAAAAAAAAAACAGACGTCTCCGGCAGTTCTTTTATTTTTTTAATTTTTTTTAATTATTAGTGTCGATTGTTATGTGTAAATTAATATCAGGCAAAAATGAAAATAATTACGTAGTAATATTTACCTAATTTTCGTTCCATTTTTAATTGATGATGTAGAATATTATTATTGAAATATTTCCATTTCATTTTTAATTTCCGTATATTATTATTGAAATATTTCCATTTCATTTTTAATTTCCGTTCCTTTTTTAATTTATCTTTCCATTTCATTTTTAATTTCCGTTCCTTTTTTAATTTATCTTTAATATTGTTTATAATATGCCTTTATTATTTTAATTTATCTTTAATATTGTTTATAATATGCCTTTATTATATATGATGTAGAATGTTTTTTTTTTAATTAAATTGCAATGATATGACCATTTCCTTTTTCATTTTAGTTAATTATGGATATTTTTTTTATTTACAGTCAATTATTAATATTCATTTCCTTTTATATATTCAATCAATTAGTAACATCAGATTCATTTTTAGTCGATTTTTTTTTATTTTCAGTTAATTAGTCAATTAGAATAATAGATCCACTGGTACTTTTACCTAATTTCTGTTCTATTTTTAATTAATGATGTAGAATATTATTATTGAAATATTTTCATTCTATTTTTAATTTACCTTTATTATTGTTTAAAATTTAAAATATGCCTTTACTATTCTTATGTTTTTATATATAGTATAGATTAATATTATGCTAATTATGACGTCCATGTATTATGAATAAGTATGGTAATTAAGGAGTATATATTATAATTAAAAAATAATGTATATTTTAATTTCGTTTAATTATGGACGTAATATGTGTATGTTTAATTTTCTTTAATTTTATCTGTAATATATATGTGTATGTTTAATTTTCTTTAATTATGTCCGTAATATGTGTACCATTAATTTCTTTAATTGATTAGATAAAATTACGGCAAGTATAAAAAACCGTTTAATAAAAGTATAATGTTTGAACTAATTTCTCAATGACCATAATTATTAAGATTTTATTCCAAAGTAACCATTAGCATAATTTTATATGTGTAATAATCTGTGAATTTAAATAATTTACATAATTGTATGGACATAATAATATGTGAATTAGCATAATAATACGTGAATTGAAATAATTATCATAATTTTGTTAATCTCCTCTAATTATGGATGTAATATGTGTATTATCAATTTCGTTAACTGATTTGATAAAATTTATATTAGGAACAACAATATTAATTCATTAGTTGTCATAATTTTTAAGATTTTATTCAAAAGTAATCAAATGAAATGCACGGGTAATTGACATTATCTGAAGTAAAAATATATAAAATTATCGTAAGAATGAAATCTCTATGTTTAACGACCATAATAAATTTAGATGTTAAATATAGTGTAATTACCACGGATTATTTAGATGGTAAATAGTATATGGTAATTACCTATATAGATTAGCATATTAAACGGATTAACATATGGAACAATGTTATAAAAAAGGAAGGAAGCCTTTTAGATAAAATATATTAGGAATAATATCAATTAAATAAAATATCATAGGACTTTCTTCTATATTTATAATTACCTTTATAAACAAATTTAATAGGAAAATTTAGTTACAAACTTATATTAAGAGTTATGGATTATTATTATATTATTATTATTATTATTAGGAAAATTATATTAAGAATTTTAGATTATTATTACTACGGAGTATTATATTATTATTATTATTATTATTATTATTATTATTATTATTATTATATTAACATAATAGATTTTAAATCGAGGCTACAAAATTTAATATTATTATTTCATTTATTCAAGTATAGTAATCACCATTTTTTAACTAATAAGTGTGCATTAGTATTGTGCAATTAATGATAAAGATTAATAATAATTGGAATCAACAATCAATGATACAATGACCCATGTTTAGCTTCCAATGCACCATTTTTTATAAAATGAAGAATTGGAATGGTAAAACGAATAATTGGAATGAATAATTGAGGATTTATTCAAGTATAGTAACCACCATTTTTACCAAATTACATAAGCATCCGTAAATGGGGAAGATCAAGATTGCAAATTCTACAATATATAGATGAGCATCCGTAGATTGCTAGTTATTTTGCACAGTACAACTAAAAAGATGGATAGTTAAATAAGGTATTATCATTCAAAATCTTGTAATACAAAGTTACAATACAATGTTTTTCAATTAGAAATTACCAATCAAAGTAATGTGATTAAAATATATAATTATAGAAAACATTTGATTGTTCACTACAATTACTTTGAAAATTGTAATTTTACATACGTGATACGCTCATGGCAAAATTGGCCTAGCTACTTGAAACCTTATCAGCAAAAATTAAAGCATATTGAGTTGTTAAAATCAAACTAAATCACAGTACTACAAAATACTCTATGGAATGCAGACTACACCATAAGGATCTCCAACATGCAGAATGAATCAACTAAAAATTAAATCATACCGCATACCATAACAATTCTACGCTTGTTAAAGTTCGATATTCGACTTCGTAAAATTACAGATTATAGATCTCTAACTAATAGTGAGAGCACAGATATTGGTACGTTGTGAGAGAAGAGTCATTTCTCATCATTATATAGTGGAGGATAAACATAATATGGAAGATTTTTCAAAAGGAAAGTATAATTAATTTTAATTTTATGTAAATGTAGATGATTGACATGTAAAAATTTTACTACAATATTATATAATTTTTTCATTCTAATATATTTAATTACATGTCAATTATATAAATATATATAGATATAGATATAGATTATCATATCACTAATCACCAATTAATTAATTAATATCAATATCAATCTATATAAATATAAATATTAATATATAACAATATTACCATATCACTAATCACCAATCACCAATTAATTATTCTTTTTTAAAATAATCACCAATTAATTAATTAATATTAGTATATATTAATATATTATATATTAATATATTAATATTAAGAATAATACCATATACCATATTATCAATTATCAATTATATATCACCAATCACCCATCACCCATTAATATTAACAATATTACCATATTATCATATTATCATTATCATATATTACCATAATAATATTATAGGATGGATAATTAATAAAATAATAAATAAATAAAATAAATGATTTTACCAAAATACCCCTAAGTTTTGGGGGGAAAATTTGGGAGGAGGAAATTGGTTTTATATATAGTATAGATAACACAAATATTATTTTATTATTAGTTGCTAATTATAAACATGTGCAATGTCTAAAAAAACAAAAACAATGGTTGGATTATGTAATCAAAATAAATGTAAAATTATTTGACCTTTTAAGTATTATGAAAAATATTATAAAAATACAATATAAATAAATAATGCATTACAAGTTATTAATTAATTTGTAAGTGAACAATAAAAAAACACAATATCCAATGTATTATAATTAATGGTATTATTTAACAACATTAACAACTTAGGATGGAAAGAAAAACAAATAAAGGTAAAATTATAAATAATATGTGAGTGTACAAATTAGCACACTTGTGTGAGACCGTTTCACGGATCCTTATTCGTGAGTCGGGTCGGGTCGGGTCAAAGCACTATGCAAATGTCATACTTATATGCTCAAATATAACACTAATCAAGAATACAATTTTTGTTATTTATTAGAGAAAAAGTAATACATTTTTCATAATAAGTAATGTTGACAAGTGCCCCTTACTTATAAGGGCAAATATAATACTTTTGTGGAAAAATGTAATACTTTTAAATCGAAATGTAAAAGTATTATATTTTCCCTTAAAAGTATTACATTTACCCTTATAAGTAACAAAAATTTTATTCCCGATTAGTATCACATTTGAGCATATAAGTATGACATTTGTGCATATAAGTGTTACATTTGCATTTTGACCCAACCCGTCTCATGGTGAGACGGTCTCACACAAGTTTTTGCCAAATATAAATCATAATGTACAAATTAACATCATATTTAATTCCACTAACACATTTTTATTTTCACCAGATCCTTTCCATCATTACCTTGATTTTATTTTATAAAAAATATATATTTTATGCTATGAAAAGTTATAAATATCTTGTAATATATACCTATCTACTAAAATACAAAATATGTAGCATGAACAAATATAAGATATGTAAATAAATAAATAACTATATATATAGTTATTTATTTATTTATATTTTTTAAAATATGCATAAATACTAATGGATTATTAGTTTCATTTCAATAAATGTATTTTAAAATTTATTAAAAGTATGGAAACAATACTAAAATGTTTCATAAAGTTCCAATAAATTTGTGTGATAAAGGCATAAAGCATTTTCAAAATGCAAAAACAAAACTACGTGAAATAAATAGACTAATGTTTTCAAAAAGAAAAAAGAAAAAAGAAAAAGACTAATAAACTAATAGTATGGGCTGACGCAATAAGCTATAGCCTCTGAAAACAAATTTGCTTTTGCATTGCTTGATTTGAAGATTAGTACACAAAAATAAATAAAGTAATACCGTAACCTGTCTAAAATGTTTAATGCGTTTGCCGGGAGTCGAACCCGGGTCTATTGCTTGGAAGGCAATTATCCTAACCATTGGACTACAAACGCTTGTTGATTAGTGTCCTCATAAGGTTTGTAAAATATCATAATAAAGTAATAATTCCAAAAACTTTGATTGGAAAATTGGAATCTTATACTGTTTCTTGTAAAAAGATGCTAAAATTTTGGAGAGGATAATATCAAGATTAAAGTAACTAATTAGTTTAGTTATTAAGTATTTTAATTTGTTGTGTATGTCTTATATATTACTAAACTAGAAGATGACATATGCTAAAACATAGTGAAGTTGAAGGAGTGAAACTAACAAATCCACGGTTTGAACGCGTGATCGAGTTCGTAGGGTGGGTTAAGAGTGTGAGAGTCCATGCTACACAATATAGTACGGAGTACATGGATAATTTCCTAAAATGTACCATTATATTTGTAACCCTAAAATATTTTATCATAACAATTAATAAAATATTTGATATCCTTCACTCTCATAGATGTAGACTCTCTACCAAACCACATAATTCTTATTCTTCATTTTTGTTTTATATTTTTGATCTCTTAATTTCATTTTCCACAGTATTATGGTTCTGAAATTTTAACACCGTTGGCACTGATACCATATATGCTGAAACGTACAAAAGCACAATCCAAACCCATGCAATGGCTTTAGAAGCTTAGGTATAGGTTCAATTGCTAGAAGCAAGAGATAAGGTTATTTTCTATGCTGGCATCAAATTCTCAGTTCGGCTCCTTGTCTGTATATCTTTAAACTCTGTCACATAATTATAAAGTATTCCCATTACCATATCATATTTCACATTTATCTTCAATTCATGGATATCTCACTCTGTTTCTTACTTTTTGCTTTTCTCTATTTCCTCACCACTCATTTCCTAACCAAATTCCAAAACCTCCCACCATCCCCTTCCATCTCTTTACCTCTAATAGGCCATCTTTATCTAATCAAGAAACCACTTCATCGTACTTTAGCCAACATCTCCCACAAACATGGTCCGGTGCTATTCCTGAAATTCGGGTCGCGCCCTGTTCTGCTAGTTTCTTCCCCATCGGCTGTGGAGCAATGTTTCACCAAGAACGATGTTGTGCTCGCCAACCGTCCCAGGTTGCTTGCCGGGAAATACCTCGGCTACGATTACACGACGCTTGTGTGGGCCTCGTACGGCCCCCACTGGCGCAACCTAAGACGGATTGCTTCCACGGAGGTCTTGTCCGCTCACCGGATTCAAGCGTTTCCTGATATACGCAGAGATGAGGTCCGTTCGCTGATCAAACGGCTTCATAGAGACTCTGGGAATCGAGCGGTGGATATGAAATCGGCGTTCTTTGAGCTGACTTTGAACATCTTGATGGTGATGATTGCTGGGAAGAGATTCTGTGGAGGATCTGCAGAGGAGTTGGAGCAAGCCAAGAGGTTTAGAGCGATTGTGGCTGAGACTTTTCAGGTGAGCGGAGCTACTAATATCGGCGACTTTGTGCCGATTGTTAAGTGGTTTAGGCTGAACAGGGTTGAAGACAAGCTCAGGGTGTTGAAGGAGAAAAGAGACAGTTTTATGCAAGAATTGATCGAAGAGCATAAGCAAACAAGGAGATCATGTTGTTCCGATGATCGGAGAAACAAGACGATGATTGATGTTCTCCTGTCTCTCCAAGATTCAGAACCTGAATATTACACAGACGAAATCATAAAAGGCATGTGCCAGGTAAGTCAAATTTGAAAAACTTTGACTCTAATACCAAATTAAAGTAGGTGCTTCATCTCACCTAAAAGTCTAAACTGATAGTAGGATTGAAATGTTTGCTAAACAAAGAATTCAACGCTATATATCTTATCTTGTGGTTGCAGAAATAATGGATAATATTTTATATCTGCAGGTAATGTTATCCGCAGGGACCGACACTACAGCGGCAACAATGGAATGGGCGCTGTCACTCTTGCTAAACAATCGAGAAGCACTAAAAAGGGCTCAAATCGAAATCGACATCCAAACGGGCGGATCATCAACCCTCATTGAAGAATCAGATCTGCCCAAACTTCCATATCTGCATGGAATTATAAACGAAACGCTAAGAATGTACCCAGTAGCTCCAGTCCTGGTTCCCCATGAGTCCTCAGAGGACTTTGTTATTGAAGGATTTCGGGTGCCAAAAGGGACAATGCTGCTAGTAAACTTATGGGCTATACAGAACGATCCGAGGCTATGGGAGGAGCCACAAAAGTTCATGCCAGAGAGATTCTTGGGAATGGAAGGGCAGCGTGATGGGTTTAAGCTGATGCCGTTTGGGTATGGGAGAAGAGGGTGTCCTGGGGAGAACATGGCAATGCACGTTGCGGGATTGGTGTTGGGAACTTTGATTCAGTGCTTTGAATGGGAGAGAGATGGCGAAGAGCTTGTGGATATGAGTGAAGGGCCTGGGTTAACCATGCCCAGAGTTTATCCTTTGCTGGCTAAATGTCGGCCAAGACCGAATATGACCAGCCTGCTTTCTCATCTGTAATCACATGTCACATGTTTCTCCTAGATTGGGATGGTGTTGGACATTTGTTATATCATGGACCAAGGTGCACTTTGCAATGTGGATCCTGATTGTGTATTTTAAATATTAGAGTTGTGAAGTTTCAGAATGTAAATTGTGTTTCCAACTCAAAACACATAACATTTGTACTAAATTTTCAAAAAATTAAATTGTTTATTTTTAGTATTGGAATTAACTGCAGTATTTGAAAGGAACTTCTGAATACAAAACAAAGTAATTAATTACATATATTTAACATTATGTATTCCTAGTATACAAATTGTGAATTTTTAAAAGGTAAATTATAAATATTTAATATGTAAATTGTGTAACAATTCACTTGCAAGGTTCTCGGTTCCACGGAATAATTTTCAGGTGTTGGCCACTTGGGCTTGGGCAGTGAGCATATAAGTCTCTTGGCCCTCTTTCCAGGTGTTGTTCTCGTATTGGGTTTTAGCCATTAGCTTTGCAATATTGCCTTTCCCAAAATTATTGTACAAGTGTGACCACTTGAATTACAGTCATTAATTATATCCTATAAACCTCGGAGTCCACAAGGTAATATGGACGATGGAGTTCTGACAAAAACAACATAGTTTCGCTAATTTGGCTTCCTTCCGATTTTTTATTTTTATTTTTTGTTGTTGATTTTAATTTGTTTTGTTTGAATTTGGTAACAGTAAACTAATTATATATATTCAAAAAATCACATTAAACTATAAGTTCATTAACTATTTTTGTATGTTCATTTTAAATATACTACAGATTTATAAGTTGCGTATTACATGTGTATTTTTAATACATTATATGTTCATTTTTAATATATTATAGACTCATAAACTCTATTTAGGTTCATTATTTTTAAATAAATTCCAATTTTTAATATAATACAAATTCATTTTTAGCTTAATATATGGGCCTAAATTGCTCATTAAACGGTGAATTGGGCCTATTTAATTGATCGGACACCTAATATTTTTCCATACTCTACTCAGTCACTATTGAAAGATAAACAATAATTATAGATTCACAGACACACATATATATATAATGAAAAAAAAGAAGTAACATTACACGTCTACACACTCCTCTTCAAAATTTTTCATTATTTCTCTTTTTAACTTTGCATAATCTATTTAATCATTTTAAGGGAAATTACACTTTTCAATTCGTTCATAAGTTATCATTGACACTGCACTTTTCGTCCAGAGTTATACTAAAATTGCAATGTCATCCCTAATATTTTATTAATAAAGAAACGAAAAGTGCAACACTAATGATAACTTAGGGACAAAAAGTTTAGGGACGAAAGACAATTACCCTATAATTTAGGGACAAACAATGTAATTTTTCCTTATTTTAATATTTAATAAAAAAATATGTGGAGTCGATTAATTTAATTAAGCACATCATAAAAAGAAAATTTTAGGAGAAACATTTCAATTGGAAAATATCATATTGATATTTTTGGAAAACATGGTTGGAAAGTGTGTTTGTGACTTGACATACTATTCACATGAAGTATATAAAAAGCAAGACAAAGACCCAAATGGTAGGACGACTTGGACTAAGGCTTTTTCTTTGAAGATTCCTCGGAGGTTTGGTCCCCTGCGGTCCATTTGTGCCCATTCCCTTCTAGATATATATGACCTTCTAGACAGATATGATCACTTCTATAAAAGATTATATAATATATAACATATTTTTTTCTAATTGACATTTGGTACAGAGATATCCCAACTCCATCTAATTAATTATGAGATCCTATACTCATTAAAAAAATCATAAAAAATCTCATCCCAATCTCGACCCCAACTCAATTTGAAAAGTCAACTCTAACGTTACAAAAATCAAATTTAAATTATCTGATTTTATAAATTTAAAGTGCAGCACCTCAATCACTATGCATAATTCTATATACCATTGACTTAATGGTAAATCCAATTTTATTTGCCAAAAAAAATGGTAAACCCAATTTATCTCTATCAACCCTCGTTAAGGTGCGTAACAACTGCGCAACTAGTGGAAGACACAACACCATCAAGGCAGAGTGAAAGAGAAGGTAAAGCCGCATCGTTTGACTAATCTGTAATATGTAGCTAAAATATTTTCTTGATCTCATTGCTTTCGTAGTACCACAACAAATTATATTAAATTGTGGCGTGAGGTAAATAATATATTAGATTATGAATTTGATCTCATCTCTCATGTGTGGCTGTCCCAAAATATATAAAGCTTGATCAGACCGCATTTATGTCCATCCACGATACAACATTCAATGGATTTCCTCAACCCATTATTGTACCTTGCCCTCCTCTTTCCCTTGTACCTAATCTCCAAACACTTTCACCGGAAATTCAAGAACCACCCACCGGCGCCGTTCCTCACTCTCCCCCTCCTCGGCCATCTATACCTCTTTAAGAAACCTCTCCACCGCGCCTTGGACAATATCTCCAGCCGCCATGGCCCGGTTCTCCTCCTCGAGTTCGGCTCCCGGAAAGTTCTCCTGGTCGCCTCCCCTTCCGCCGCCGAGGAGTGTCTGTCGAGAAACGACATCGTTTTCGCGAACCGGCCGCACCTCATGGCCGGAAAGCACATAGGCTACAACTACACCTCCCTAGCGTGGTCCTCCTACGGCGATCACTGGCGGAACCTCCGCAAAATCGTGGCCCTCGAAATCCTGTCCACGCATCGCCTCCAGATGCTCCACGAGATCCGCGCGGACGAGGTGAATTCCATGGTGAGAAAGGTGCACGAGGTTTGCCAAGCGGATTCGCATGTCGAAATGAAGAGCTATTTTTTCGAGCTCACGTTGAACGTGATGATGAGGATGATCGCCGGGAAAAGGTATTACGGCGAGAACGTGGAGGATATCGAGGAGGCGAAGCGGTTCAGGGCGATCGTAACGGACACTTTCCGCCTCGGCGGGGCAACCAATGTCGGCGACTTCGTGCCGGCGTTGAAGGGGGTGTTCAAGGAGTTGGAGAACAGTTTGGTGGAGTTGCAGCACAGGCGAGATAGTTTCATGCAGGACATGATCAAAGACTGCCGGAAAAGAATGGAAAACGACGGCGATCGCCGTACGGAGTCGGCCGGGAAGAAGAAATCATTCGTTGAAGTGCTACTGTCACTTCAAGAAAACGAACCCGAATATTACAAGGATGAAATTATCAGGAGCCTCATGCTGGTAAGTTGTTTGCATTTAACTTCATATTGGGTACCTTTATTAAAAAACACATAGCCACTTAGCTGATTGAGTTGGCTGTTTGGGTTAGAATGTATGATTTATTGATAACATTAGCTGATTGTAGAAAGTTATTTGATAAATTAGCTGTTAGCTGATAGCTGTTTGGTATAATTTCTTTTCTCAAAAAGCTAATTGAAAAGGCTGCTTTGAGTAGCCTTTTGAATTTTAGTATTTTTGGAGTTACAAAAAGCTTATTAACTTACGATTAATAGTGGTCAAATAAGCCAAAATTGACTGATAGGTTGATTATTTACCAAACAGGACCATATTAATCATAGGATTATAAATTTGAGGTCACTTGAGTCCTTGACATTAGTCAATAAATATAATAAAAAGGTAAATCAGCTTAATTGTTTATAACTGGTTGATTCAAATTAAGAACGCTGAGATTTAAATTGGTAATCTTGTAATTATAAGCTTTGTATTACTCTCACTCTCACATGGATGATGGGAGTGAGTTCGAGTCTCAGTGGAGGCAATGTTGACTCCTTATGCTTCAGTAGGTTAAGGTTAAGAAAGTAGCTATGAACAATACTACATTGTATCAGAGTCAAAAAAAAATAAAAATAAAAAACTTACCAAACAAGTTGACCACGCGCTGTCTCCGCCCACTCTTACGGATCAGATCTGATTGGGGACGCAAATGGGATGAATTGTGAAGGATGCGTTTACCTTTGGAGAAAAAGGCGCCGCTGATTTAGAAAATAAAGAATTAATTAATAATTTACATGTGCACTTTGTGTATAATGCAGAGTCGCAGACAGTGACGCTACAACCACCCAGCAGGGGTGACGATCTGATGCATCTCATAACACTTTAGTCTGACTGGTTCTTTCAATGCACAGGTGATGTTAGCAGCGGGAACAGATACATCATCCGGGACTATGGAGTGGGGCCTATCACTTCTGCTAAACCACCCACAAGTCTTGAAGAAGGCGCAAATGGAGATTGACGAACGGGTCGGACACGAGCGGCTACTCGAGGAGTCAGATTTAGCCAACCTCCCTTACCTAAACTGCATACTCAAGGAAACAATGAGAATGTACCCTGTTGGCCCTCTGTTAATCCCCCACGAATCCTCAGAAGAGTGTACCGTCGCCGGCTACCGTATCCCCGCCGGCACAATGCTGATGGTCAACTTGTACTCCATCCAAAGAGACCCCAAGAACTGGGACGAGCCGGAAAAGTTCAGGCCGGAGAGGTTTGAAGGCTCAGAAGGAGTGACGAGAGATGGGTACAAGATGATGCCTTTTGGGTCTGGAAGGAGAAGCTGCCCTGGAGAATCACTGGGGTTGCGTATGGTTGGGCTGTCTTTGGGGTCGTTGATCCAATGCTTTGACTGGGAAAGAATCGGCGGTGAAATGGTGGATATGACTGAAGGAACTGGATTAAGCATGCCCAAAGCTACGCCGTTGACGGCCAACTGCAAGGCACGACCTTTCGTCGCCGGTCTTCTTTCTCAGACGGCTTGAAGACTGCACGCTATACGGAGTATTTTGTGTCACATATTTGCATATTTCTGATTTTCTGCTTGTCAGTTATGTGCTATATAATGTATTAGAAAATTAGATTTCCAAACTTATAATAGATTTTATTTTCGTCCAGACAAAATAAATAAATTGCGTTAGTATACAACATCTCATCTCAGTAAAGATGTAGAAGAGTTTATGGTGAGTAAATTGTCATTTTGGTCCACTGACTATAGGGGTCTTGTTAATTGCAGGCCACGATTTTCAAAAGTGTTAATTCCATACCATAACTATTCAATTTTTATCAATTTTGGTCACTCCGGCCAAATTGCCGGCCAAATGTCGCCGGAATTTAAAATAATGAGGGCATTTTAATCATTTCACATCTTTATATTCTTCCGGTGAACCAATTTTTCTCCGATCTTCTTCTCCGGCGAACCACGCATTTGATGGGGGTTGTGCTGCTGCTGTTGCTGTCAAACTGCTACTTGTGCAGGCTGCTGCTTTTGCTACCACCACTGCATACAAAGGAGGAGGCGGTGGTTTGGCTTTTGTAGTAAGTTCCATAGCCCCCTCCTTCTTGTTGGAACTTGAAAGAGCCTGCAAAAAATTATGCAAGTGTTTTGAGAAAGAAAATTGAAGAAAAAGGGGTTGTTATGGTCTCTGGTTCTTCTTTGTTTTTCTTAGGAGATTTATGACAAAAATTTGTTTCTTTTTCTGGTCAAAGGTGTAAGATTGTGTGCAGGGGTCTTCAATGGGTAATCTGTACTTGTTTTAATCCCAACTTTTTGGTTTTTGGGTATTTCAATTTGGAAAAAAATGACAATAAGAGAGTAGGGAGTAAGAGCTTTTCTTGTTCGCTTTATTTCCTATTCATCAGCTTCTTGCTTTCATATTTAGCTTCCTTTCTCGGCGGCGGCGGGGTTAATCTTCCGTCCCCGCTCAGTATAAATACTCAGTCCAATGCTTCTAATTCTTGGGATAATTTGAGTTTCTCGGAGTTTCAGAGCCCGGAGGGGTTAGTTAGTCCCAGTCTTAGTGGTAATGGAATTAGTTCCATGAACTCCGCCGCGTCGGCGGCGGCGGCGGGGGAGGTGGATTTGATCGACGAGTTTCAGCTGCAGGACCAGCTTTCGTTTCTGAACGATGGGTCGCCGACTTTGGGGTCGAAAAGCGCCGACATTTTCTACCCACACCAGCCAGATTTGGCGTCAAGTCCCAACGGAGATTCCGTGCTGTTCTTCTTATTCCGACGGGTGGGGGGCGGTGGGTTTACTCACCGGCGGAGCTGTTCAGTGGGAAGAACAAACATGTGAAATTACTAAAATACCCATCATTATTTTAGGGTTTAGGATTTTCCGGCGAATTTGGCTGGTAATTTAGCCGGAGTGGCCAAAATTGACAAAAATTGAATAGTCATGGTATGCAATTAATACTTTTTAAAGTCGTGGACTGCAATTAAGAGGACCCCTATAATCAGTGGACCAAAATGACAATTTGCTCGTTTATGGTTGAACTTTCAAAATACTTTAATTTAGATCTATATGAGTATTGGAAAAATTTCAAACTTGTTAGAACCTAGATAAACTCTTTGGCACAATTTATATCGAACTTATATTTCTAGGTCAGTTGTTTCACCCATTAGAAGTGCTTACTATTCAGAGAGGAGATTGTCATTGTATTCGACAGTGAATACCCTAGGTACACCTAATATAATTATAATATGTGTTCAGACAACATTGTTTATAACATTAATACTAATTTAATGTTAATTAAGAGATTTAAATAAAATTAATGTTTGGTCGTACGTGTGATTAATATATATAAATTGTTTGAAAACAATTAATAATGTATCACACGTACTGTTTTCAATTACTAGATACAATCATATATAAATTGTTTGGAAACAATTAATAATGTATCAATTCAATTACTAGATACATTATTAATTGTTCCTAATTATATACATTATTAAAAACAATGCGTGTGATACATTAATAATGTATCTAATAATTGAAAATGTTTAGGAAATTAGATATATAATAATTAAGTAATAAATATGTTTAGGAAACTAGATATATTTTGTTAATTGGGAATAAAAGAGTTTTCTAATAAAATAAAAGTTTTAAATATTTTACAAAAAAGGATCCGGTTAATATTGACTTTGTTTTCTAATGACGTGTCATTTTCTCATTTACCGCTGGTGTATAGCATTCATACACCGGCGGTGCATCAAATATTAATCCTTAAAAAGGAAAAAGTATTTTGTCCTTTTGAGGTGGGTGGAGCATGGAAAATTGGACGAAAAAAACAAAGGCATTATGATGTTGGAAATTTGATACCTGCAGTAATAAGCAAGACAAAGACGGAAGACTTGGACGGAAGTTCACACGGCAAAGATGATTGGTTTTGGTAGCTGATATTTTTCCTTATATTTAATGGGTAAATGAAGTTACCGTGATTACTCATTCACTCTAATGTAAATGTTTTGAAAGGAAAAAAGAAATTACCTAAACCAGAAATGACTATTTAAAAAAAAAATACTATTATATGAATTCGTATTGCATATTTTATTTTTCTATTTCATACTATATGTCATACTTTGATTATCTAATAAAAAAGAGTGAATCATGATTTTTGTTCATTTTCTTTCCTTCTTATTTAATAAAAATTAAATATTTAGTAAGAGTAAATAGATGTAACATTAAAGATAAGTTGAATCTGATGGACTAATCAATCTAATGAGAGTAAATAGTAGCATATCTTACTTTTCAATTTATATGATCATTAGACTATCCTTGGTCCAAGTTGATAGGTAAAAGTTTTTGTTTTCCTCCAAGCCTGTGGAAATTTCCTACCTTGAATAGATGATTTTGATTTTTTTTTTGTTTTATTCTGGGACCATTATGTCTTCTAGATTGGGATAACATTTCCAACACCGCTATTTTAATTTAGCGGGTCTTTCTCTCCGTTCGCTTAACGGTCCGGGGGGTCTTTCTCTCCGTTCGCTTAACGGTCCGGGGTCCACCCAGGAGGAATTGTCACTTGTGGGAATTGAACCCGGATTTTCCCGAAATTCTTCCTCACAAAGAGAACTCACTTGCCACTTGAGCTACCCCACTGAAATTAATACTATATGTCATGCTTTGATTGTCTAATAATCTTTTGTCTAAACTAAAATAGTATTGATTATGACCATTTTGGTTATAAGTTGCAGAAGATGAAATTGAACAAGTTTAGAAGTCAAATACTAAAATGGTAAAATTCTAATATTGGACGGACCAAGCCGGGTATTAACTCCCTAACACGCAAACTAAAGTCGTGATTTGTGAATGCCAAAAAAAGTAATTGAATTAATTTTCGAAATGGTCCCTTAACTATAGCGAAATTACTGATTTGATTATTGACAATTTTTTTGACCAATTAAGTCACTCAACTTTAAAAATCTTAACAAATTTGATTTTCTGTTTGTTTTGTTGTTAGAAATCTATTAACTTGGGACTAAATTGATAATTTTTCTACAGTCAAGTGACCATTTCGATCATCACATGAACCATTTTTTGCGAAAAGTTAATTACCAATTTGATTTCGAGTTAACGGATGTCTAACGACAAAACAAACATATGACCAAATTGATTAAAATTTTTAAAGTTGAGAGACTTAATTGATAAAAAAAAAAAAATCAAGTACCAAATTGATAATTTTACTATAATCAATAAATCATTTCTATAATTAACTCAATTGGTAAATGTATCATGTTTTGATTGCTTAATATTCATTTTGTTTTATAATAAAATTAAAACACTTATTTAAAGTTATACTCCATAAAATACATTTACCATTTTTCATTAAAAAAAAATGTATATAAATTTCCCTGATTATGTCCCAACCATTTCAGCCCAACACTTGATCACTCCCACCAAAAATCTTGGAGCCTATCCATGGATTACATTCTTAATCCATTCTTGTATCTTGTCCTCTTCTTATCCTTGTACCTAATCTCCAAACACTTTCACCGGAAATTCAAGAACCACCCACCGGCGCCGTTCCTCACTCTCCCCCTCCTCGGTCATCTCTACCTCTTTAAGAAGCCTCTCCACCGAGCCTTGACCAATATCTCCAACCGCTATGGCCCCGTCCTCCTGCTCGAGTTCGGCTCCCGGAAAGTCCTGTTGGTCTCCTCCCCTTCCGCGGCGGAGGAGTGTCTGTCGAAGCACGACGTCGTTTTCGCAAACCGGCCCCGTCTGATGGCCGGAAAGTACATCGGCTGCAACTACACTTCCCTAGCGTGGACCTCCTACAACGACCACTGGCGGAACCTCCGCAGAATCGCCGCCATCGAAATCCTCTCCACTCATCGCCTCCAGATGCTCCACGACATTCGCGCCGACGAGGTGAATTTCATGATAAGAAAGCTCGATTCATCCTCCAAAGCCGGAGCTCCGGTGGAAATGAAGACCGTGTTTTTCGAGCTGATGTTGAACCTCATGATGAGGATGATCGCCGGGAAACGGTATTTCGGCGAGAACGTGGAGGATCTGAAAGAGGCGAACCGGTTCAGGGAGATCCTCACGGAGATTTTAGCCATCAGTGGGGCAAGCAACGTGGGAGACTTCGTGCCGTCGTTGAAGACGGTGTTCCGGAGCTTGGAGAAGAGGTTTGTGAATGTGCAACGGAATAGAGACGCTTTTTTGCAGGACTTGATCGAAGAGTGCCGGAAACAAATTGCAGAAAACATCAGTTCTGGGGATTCTACAGAGCCTGCAGGGAAGGATAAGAAAAAGAAGAAATCATTTGTTCGAGTGCTGCTCACACTCCAAGAAAACGAACCTGAATATTACCAGGATGAAATTATCAGAGGCCTCATGTCGGTCAGTTATAATAAATATTACATTATAATATAGAGTCAGTAATACTTAAAATATATTATTTGTAACAACCTAATTAGATTACTGAATCCCGTAAATCTTGTCTTCTTTGTACAGGTTATGTTAGCAGCGGGAACAGATACATCATCCGGGACTCTGGAGTGGGGGCTATCACTTCTGCTAAACCACCCAAAAGTCTTGAAGAAGGTGCAAAGGGAGATTGACGAGCGGGTCGGACAGGAGCGGCTACTGGAGGAGTCAGATTTGGCCAATCTCCCTTACCTGAACTGTATAATCAAGGAAACAATGAGAATGTACCCTGTTGGCCCTCTGTTAATCCCCCACGAGTCCTCAGAAGAGTGCACCGTCGCCGGCTACCGTGTCCCCGCGGGCACAATGCTGATGATCAACGTGTACTCTATCCAAAGAGACCCCAAGAACTGGGAAGACCCGGAAAAGTTCAGGCCGGAGAGGTTTCAAGGCTTAGAAGGAGTGATGAGAGATGGGTACAAGATGATGCCTTTTGGATCTGGAAGGAGAAGCTGCCCCGGAGAAGGCCTGGCGTTGCGTATGGTTGGGCTTTCTTTGGGATCGTTGATCCAATGCTTTGATTGGGAAAGAATTGGCAGTGAAATGGTGGATTTGACTGAAGGAATTGGATTAACTATGCCCAAAGCTTCGCCGTTGACGGCGATCTGCAAGACGCGACCTTTCGTCGCCCATCTGCTTTCTCAGACTGGAGTCTAGAAGATCTAAAAGCATGGTGGCTCACATGTCTTTTGCTAAGAGCTCTAGTATTAGTGTACCTAAATAATTGCTCTGTAATAGTTTTGAAGAAGGGTCTACTTTTCTATGTACTTGTAAAAATGTACGTAGTAGTTAATAATCAACCAATAAAAATGCGGACAAAAACTGAACTATGCTCTCATGGAAGAATCAGAGACTAACACTGAAATCCCCTCTCTCCTGAGAATGGTATAGAATATTGTAAAATGAAAGACTTCAAGTGATAAGATAAGATTGCTAAGCTATGACGTCTTCACATTTAAAATAAAATTAGAACAAAAGTCAAACTTGTTCACTCTATATAATTATGTCTTTAGTGATTCTTTATTTTAAAATTATTTAACTATAAATATTTTTTTTTTATTATTCATGGTCCTTTAACTTTCAAATTGTTATTATTCATGGTCCAAATTAACCACTTATGTCTTTCAATTTCCTTCTGGAAGGACCATAAGTGGTTAACTTAGATCACAAATGATAACAGTTTAAAAGTCAAAGCATCACAATTGATCAATCTGAACGTAACAAAATCACTATACTCGGATAATCCCAAATGAAATTAACTGCACCAATCACCATCATATGAATATGGTTAGAGTAGATAATATCTTTTTTTTAAATTAAGTAAATAATATCTAAATTATCATCCATCAAAATGATTGAACGTGAGCCAATAGAGAACTTAAAAAATTATTACACTCCGATCAAGTCAAATAAAAAATGCAACAATGGCATCAGCTACTTAGAATGAAGTAGCTTGTACCCAACTACCCATTGATCCATACAAGCCTTAAGCCTTGAAAAACAACCCAAGTTTCTCTTCCCCTAATTTCTCTGAAGTTTAATACACTTTAGCCCATTTGATACAAATTGATTTTAATTAGCAATTCTTAACAGTAAAATAATGGTCATCAAGACAGTTAAAAGCATTTCCAAAAAAAAAAACGACAGTTACAACTTACAAATGCTATATTTAATATGAGTAACGTTGGCCAAAGATATAAAGACCCTAGCTAACAAATGACACTTTTTTAAAAAATTGGATCTTAAGTGTTGTACATGAGTTTATAGAGACATGCTATGTGAATTGCATAGTCAAAACCCCAATTAGTAGCAATGAAGATCTTGGCCTTGTTTGACAATTAGCAGTTAACAAATTGTGTTAGTAGTTAGTGTTGGACAACAACTCAGAGTGTCGAGCCTCGCAACCAGAAGGTCTTCAACATTATATAAGGTGTTTGATGCCGCTCTTTAGACATCACCTATTGGATCATTACAACACTCATGGCTTAGTGGATTGTGGTCCTAACCTTCAACCCATACACCATGGTTCCATTTCTAGTAGCAGCATTATTATTTATAGTCTCCTTTTTGGGTTATAGCTTTGCCTTATTTGGGCCAGTATTTCAGGCTTTGTACATACCATTTTGGGCATAGCGCTTCGAACAATAACTACTATTCTCTACCACTGTTATGTACTTTTATACCCGATTTATGATAGATACGGTTCCGACAAAACCATAAAGAAATAAAAGTGTGTTCTTACTACTAGTTATAAATTTTAATTTAATGGCTATATGAGTGAAATTCGGAAAGAAAAATTAGATCGAGTCTTACCAACGACAAAGTGGAAGCAACTTGTGTGAGAATTTGTCTCTACAATATTAGTGGTAAGACTCAATTCGTAATCTTTCTTCTCAAACTAAACCTTGTGACCCACTTAATTGCCATTCTCCCAATACAAGCGAAAATAACTTAACCTTGCCACGCGATGAAGTAAAAATAAAGGACTATCCTAGTATAACTCTTCTATCATAATTAAGGCATTAAACAAGGCTCTACCAATTAAAAAATTAATTAAGAAACGAAAATTGCTGTTAACTTTGTAACTGTCAATATGATTCCACCCCAATTTTCAACCTTCTTCTACCGTCCATGCTAAATGCTCTAGTCCCGAGACTAAGCCGGAGTCCGAGCACCTGACTACCCCTGGCCCTGGCCCCTCAATGGTTGTTGAATAAATATTACACAAATTCTGGCATTCTACTCAATTTTCTATCCCATATTTACCTGTCAATCTTTGATTCATTAAAAAAAAATATGAACCATAATTTTTATTACACTCTTTCAATTCTCTTCCAATAAAATCAAGATATTTACTCCATTAAAGTGTATTTATCACTTCCCATTGTTGTCACCCCTTTGGGGAACAAAACAAAAAATTGTGGAGAAAAACACGGTGGATGAGGAATTGTGTTGGACCGATACCGAAAAGCCCTCAAAAGCCAACAGTCTTTCAATTACCAATCGAAAATCAGGCTTATGATATAACACCACCAATTCATCAATGGCGTTCAGCAGAAGAAAAATGGCAGCTTTCTCTCTGATATAGAAAAACAGGGCAGATGAGAACAGGTCAACTAAGTTGATTCGATTGTGTTCTTATCCTTATCCGGACATACTTGGAAGCATATGGAGACAGAAGCCCGGTGCTTTAATTTATTCAGACGGCTGCAATAATTTCCCATTGTTTAATCGAATAAATCTCTTCTTACGCCCAACAAAATAAACGTAAGCTGAGAAATTATTAGAGAGATCCGCCATGGACGCCCTGCAAATCCTCTGCGCTCCATTTTTGTTCTTAGCCTTTTATGTTATCAGTTACCATTTCTTCCACAAGCTTAGAAATCATCCGCCCAGCCCTTTCCCCGCCTTGCCAATCATCGGCCATTTCCATCTCTTGAGCCAACCTTTCCACCGAGCTCTGATCAAAATCTCAAACAGGTACGGCCCCGTTCTCTTGCTCAGGTTCGGCTCTCGCCCTGTCCTCCTCGTTTCATCTCCCTCGGCGGCCGAGGAATGTTTTACCAAAAACGATGTCGTTCTTGCGAACCGGCCCAAGTTTCTCGGTGGGAAGATCTTTGGGTATGAATACACCAGCCTTGCTTGGTCCTCTTATGGCGAGCACTGGAGAAATCTCCGGAAACTTTCAACCATCGAAGTTTTATCGGCCCACAGGATTCAGGTTTTATCCGAGATTCGAACCGATGAAGCCAAATCTCTCATCCGCAGGCTCTTCAGATCCTCCCAGAATACTTCAGACAACATGGTGGAAGTGAAATCTGCGGTTTATGATTACACGTTCAACGTCATCACGCGGATGGTTACTGGGAAAAGGTTTTTTGGGGAGAAAGTGGAGAACGCGGATGAAGCCAAGCTGTACAAAGAAATTGGAGATGAAACCACAAGGCTGGTTATTCAGAGCGGCGTTTTGGATTACTTCCCTGTGCTGAAGTGGATTGGATACAAAGGAATTGTGAAGGAGATGAAGAAAATGCAGGAGAGGAGGAATCAATTCATGCATAATATAATAGAGCAACATCGCCAGAAAACGAAGAGCAATGGCGCTGGGGAGAATGGAGGAAAGAATAGTAAGACAATATTGGAAGTTTTATTAGGTCTCCAGGAAACTGACGCTGATTACTATTCAGATGAAATCATCATCAGCCTCTTGTATGTAAGCAAACAAATACTAAATCTCTTCATCTCATCTCTTTCATGGTATGATATGATGTAACAATTGAAGCATGTATTCCATCTTAACTAAAAGTCTAAACTGATAGTTGAACTGTAAATTTATGTTTATATATTATATGTCTCTCATGTGTGCGAGCCGAGCCGATTACTTTTCCACTTGCAGGTCCTACTTCATGCAGGATCTGAAACCTCAGCGACAACGTTAGAGTGGGCCTTCTCATACCTGCTGGAGAATCCAAGAATCATGAAGAAGGCGAAAGCCGAAATTGACCTACAAGTTGGACACACCCGCCTGGTAGAGGAATCCGACATGGGCAAACTCCCATACATCCGGTGCATCGTGAACGAGACCTTACGGTTGCAGCCGGCGGCGCCGCTCCTGGTCCCACATTTCTCTGGGGAGGAGTGCCACGTGGGAGGCTACCGCGTGCCAAAAGGGACCATCGTGTTAGTGAACGCGTGGGGAATTCAGCGTGACCCCAAGGTATGGGAGGATCCTGAAACCTTCAACCCGGAGAGATTCGAAAGCTTTAAAAGCAGCAAAGATCACGCCTTCAAATTCATGCCGTTTGGATCGGGCAGGAGGAGCTGCCCGGGCGAAAATCTGGCGATTCGGGTCGTTGAATTGGCGTTAGGGTTACTGTTACAATGCTTTGACTGGGAAAACCCTAGCAAGGAGACGATTGACAAGACTGATAGCAGTGGATTCATTGCTGCTAAACTTACCCCTCTCGTTGCTAAATGTTCTCCCCGATCTGAGATGGTGACCACTCTTTCTCAGATCTGAATCTCATTGTTGAGCGTAGGGCCATTTCATTTGTCATTTTCTTGTATTAAGAATCTTTAATTTGGGACATTAAACTAGGAGATCAAGTTGCAAATTAAACCTATATATTGCCAATGGTTCATGGTTGATTCCAAAAGAGGGCCTACCTCCAATGTACTTTAAGCTTTATTCTCGATCGACATGACATGCAACAATTGATTCAGATACAGAAATTTTGTCATCGATTTAGAATAAACTTTAAATTATTCTGCTTAGCTGTGCCTGGTTGGAATTTTTTCTTTTCTTTTCTTTTCTTTTCATGGATCAAGTGGTTCTGCGTTGTGGTTTGATCAAACATACGTATATGTAAACAAAATATACATTAATAATTTCAGCCCTGCCATGTTATTATTATATTACAACAACACATCCTTTGAAATCAAAATATAAATACATATGATGATATTATATTATATTTCGTTGTGGTACGATGTTATGTTTTTTTTTTATGAGGCGGCGTGGATGAATTGAAGGGCAGGGCTAAGATGGTTTTAAGGGTGAATTAAGGGCATTTAGGGTTGCCCTTAGAGTTCTTCTTGTCCCTGTAACAAGGGCACTCGTCCTTGTTCCCATAGGTCCCTGAAGGCACGCAGTTGCATTCCTCACAGCATAGTCCACAGTACTTTAAGCATCTGTCCATCATCCCTGCCTTTGAGCACCTCACCTTGCACTTGGAATCGCAAAAATCTATATAATATTTCCAAACAAATTAAGAAAATATAATTAATAACAATTAAATAATGTGTTCAGTCTCAAGTAAAATTCTGTTCATATGATTAAGGAATCAAAGTGGAAATTAATTAAGGTGATGGATTACCTGAATCAGCATGGGTGGGGTTGATGAAAGATGAAGTAAGAACAAGCGTGGCAAGAAGCAATGCTGCAAAAACTACCTTCATTTTTACAAACATGAAGTGGCTATATTTATATATGTAGTAATTAAACAAGCGGAAATTATATATAGTACTAAAGATTGAGGAAGATGGTAAGTAGAAGGTGGCAAATTGGTAATGCAAGTATATATGGGATTGAATTATATGTATGAGAGTTGAGTTGCAAGGGTATTTATAAGGCAAAAGGGAAATGGAATAGGGTTAGGTGAATATGGGAGAAAACCACTTTCATTTCCAAACACAATTAATACAAGTAATTGAATACATAAATAGTTGTCTAGCTTGGGTCTCCCCCTCCCCCACCCTCCAAAAAAAAAAAATAGTGGAGTCCAGATATATAGGTGACTTTAATTATTCCATGCTACCATTTTACAGTTGGAAAAGGAGTGAATTTGATAGTATATATATAATTTATATAAAGATTGAAAAAAAAATTGTAGTAAGAACGTTGAGAAATAAGATATTAGATGTGAATTCATAACATTTTTTTATATATAAAAATAAAATTTTAGGTAATGTTTTAGGTGAAATGGAAGGAGGCATTGATCACTTATTGACTCATTGAGGACTGAGGAGCCGCCCCATTACCTACCGAAGCATTGAAACGTACAAATGGCAAATCTGGTTCAGGTTTACAGGAAACTATGCTATAATGGGTAGTATCTGAGAGGTTTCCTTTGTTGCCAATTAAAACAGCTAAGATTCGACCACGTGGAAACTATAATGCTTTAGAGTTTAGACCTTTCTGGAAAGTTAGAGACATGAAAATACACAAACACACTTTCAATGGCTACTGTATGCTTTCCTTATTTCCTTCTCATTTCTTTTCCCCTCTTCCATTTCTGTATGGCAATGCCGGGGATTAATTCATGCATTTACCCGCAATATTGCCACCGGAAAATGGAAGGTAGCACAATGAGAGAGAAGAAATACTGAGTAATAAACAAGAAGGAGAAGAACAAACAAGCAGATATCATCATCATCAACTATATAATAGACCAGATTCACAACATAATTCCATAGCAAAGTACGATGTTACACACTGAAACATACGGCATGCAGCTTGAATGTAAACGAGGCATTCCCAAACAAGTACACTACACGGATGAGATGCCAACAAGCTAGCTATTTTATGTGTAGTAGTAAACTGAAAAGACCATGCGAGCTGACATTCACAGTTCAACATTTACGATAGAATATACAGCCCACGAATGGATATGGGAGTTGAAGAATGCTAACATAAAAATTAAAGTTAGCTTCATCAATCTGCTCAGGTGGGAAATAAATGAGCCATGCGGTTTCATTACTACATAAAAGTCGTTCCAATTGTGATCAAGACATTGTGACAGCAATGTACACACGCGCCTTTGCAACTCCATTACAAATAATCATGATGCCTGTATATAGAGGGGGCCATCGCTACTGTGTACGCACCCTGCTGTTTTCAGCTGCCCTCACTTGGAAGAAGTATGGATGTGCCTAAAAACAGAAAAGGAAACGGTTGGGCACCCTCTCACCAGGCCATAGAAAGCACAATAGATTGAACTTTAATTCATTACCATCCACTTTGTTAATTTCAAAGATTGGTTGTCACAGAATGATTAAAAAGAAAAGAAAAAAAAAACAAGGGGAAACTAAGCCATAAAAAATTACCATAGCTTCTTTAGCTGTAAGCCTGTCTTGATGATCATAACGAAGGAGCTTATCAAGGAAATCAATTGCCTGTGCACATGATACGTGCAATTCAAATTAGAAACAAACACATTATAAAGACAAGTTATTTATGAGAAGTAAAATTTTATGGATAGGAAAATTTTTCAAACCTCTGGAGAAACTAAATGCTGGTTGTCTGAATTAATAAATCGGGACCAAGGTTTCCTGCTGTGCCTGTGGGAGAAAAATTCAAAATTCAATATGGGTTATGCTGGGAAATGGGAATTCATTTTACAACTTAATTTTGGTTGACCCAATTACAACAGTTTTTATCCTTAAGAGAGAACTTTGAATGAAGCTATGCTTCAAATTGCCAAATTACACCCAAAACATACTGTATCAATAATAGGCAATTCCAAAAGATGACAAGTTAGGATCTGACTACCTTCCAACCAGAGCATCAAGTTGAGGATCAAGCTCCAGATGATATTTGTTAAGATATGCATTTAACTCGTCTGTGCCAAGAACCTGAAAATTTTACAAGTACACTTTATAGGCACATTTATAGGAAACACCTGTTCCCCAAAGGACTCGCAGTGTCAAATAATGCATTTGGACAACCATGACTAGCCTCAGCATCATATATGATAGTGATTTCAGATAAGCAAACTTGGGCTTGCAAGGAAAAAAATATTATAAATCCGAATCCAAATTCTGCCAATAGTTATTAGGAATTTCAAAATAAATGCATTAAATCACCCGCACCACCAAAAAAAATATTTATCAGGTGAGCAAGCAGAGAAAATAATAGCAGACAAATATTATTGGGTTATCTAGTCTGTGGTACTAAACAGCCAATTAAGTACAGATATGTACAGAATAAGCAATAAATTTAGTAAGAAGGTGGGGGTATCATCCTCGCCTTTTCCGAGCTGCAATGATCAATATGCCATGCAATTAATTCAAATGGTAATACCAAATGGAAAGTCAACAACTTAATACCTTTGCAATTTTAACAAGTTGATCATGGTTGTCATGGCCATAGAAGAATGGCTCTTTCCTAAAGATCTGCAGGTTAAGGAACATTAAATTTCACGCTGCATTGGACGTTAAAAAGAGAGTTTCTATACACCAAATCTCATACCATTCCTGCAAACATGCAGCCAAGACTCCACATGTCCAAGGAATAATCATAGTCTTGCAAATCCACGAGTAGTTCAGGCCCCTTAAAGTACCTGAGTTATGCAAAAAGAAAAGAAAAATAATAACACCAAATAGAATAAAAATTTTCATCATCAAGCACATACTAGTATAAATCCAATAAGTACTCACAAATAGTATGTAACTATAAATGAAAGGGAAGCTTACCTTGAGGCTACTCTGACATTGTACTCTTTACCAGGATGATAAAACTCAGCAAGACCCCAATCAATCAAACGAAGTTTTCTTAATTCATGATCAATCATGACATTGTGAGGTTTAACATCTCTGTGCATTATTCCTTGTGAATGGCAATAATCCAATGCCTGCATTTATGAAGGCCTTCATCAATGAATTTGGCATTATTCTATAGGACTACCAAGAACCCCTCTCACAGCAAGCCCATAACAGAGTTACAGAGGTGAGCAAAAAGAAGAAACGATGTAAAATAAGCTCTCTATGACAGAATATGGAGGATACCTTGAGAAGCTCATAAATGTAGTAGCGGATGTCATAATCAGTCAGTGTCGGATACAAGACTTTGAAATCTGTACTGTTCACATATTCAAAAATCAAACTTGGAGTTTTTGAGTGCTGGTCTCTGACAATATCATAGAGTTTCACAATATTTGGGCCTCCACAAAGATTCTGAAGTATTTTTATTTCCCTTTTTATCTGCATCAATGAAAAAGCTTAAGCTTGAAGTTTTTGGAGAGAGAAGTAACAGAATGTTTCGTAAGAACAAGATACAGTTAGAAAAAGGGATACAGATACCACCAATATGAGTAGATTAAGCAAACAGATAAAGGATCACATTGGGTAGGTTTCAATTATGCAATGACATGTCATTAGATACAGGAGACTTGAGATATAGGTATATAACCACAACTTGGCACATCGAAAAAACCTTTGTTGAGGTATATACTACAACTTTATAGAGAGGCAATTGAGAGGAAAAAGAATATTCATAATTTGAAATTGGAAAGCTAACATAGAGTACACCTTCTTCTTTTTCACGGGTTTAAGTATTTTGATGATGCACTTCTCATTGTTGGTGACATTTACTCCTTCAAAGACCTCACTGTATTTTCCTCTTCCCACTTTCCGAACAACTTCATAGTCATCCTGATCACTGAAAACAGATAAAACAGAACACATCAAAATACTGCAGCTCAAAATTTATCCAAACTTGCAAACATCAAAGGCAGGAAAGTTTATTATTAGCGAATTGCCATATATGAGCCTTCACGGTTTTCTAGCTAACCCAAAATGAATCAATAGTTTAATTTTACATCACCAAATTAATAAGAATTCAAACCTAATTAAGGAATAACTCATAAAGCACAGTTGTTCTTATTTTGCCTAAGTAGTGCCTTAACGCCTAAAGCCATTCAGAATTGACTAAGGAACTACATGAACCTACCAAAAGCTAAACTAAAAACTAAAAAGTTCTCAATCCATTCCATATCATCATAAACCAGAAAAACGATTTTACAAATAAAAACACACAACATTCAGAATCAATTATGGAGAAAAAGGAATAAAACATAATCAGGGGGAGAAATTAGGGTTTATGGAGGTAAAGAGTAAATAGAAGAGTGTTTACCCCCATTGAACGGTAAGAGCTTCATAGTCCCAATAATCCTTAGGACGGTGAACGTTGACGTCAGCGTAGACTCGTGCTTGAGACATATCCGATTGCTCGCCGATGAGGCGAAGGATCTGAAGCTATAGTACCTCTCTCGCCAGCCTTTTTATATGTTGTCCCTCTCCACCCCACGTCCCCACGCCTGTTATTCCCAAAACGATCGTTAATAACGTTTGCAGCTTCCTTGGGCTTGATTCTAAGCGCA
This sequence comes from Ipomoea triloba, assembly GCF_003576645.1. Taxonomy (NCBI): domain Eukaryota; kingdom Viridiplantae; phylum Streptophyta; class Magnoliopsida; order Solanales; family Convolvulaceae; genus Ipomoea; species Ipomoea triloba. Next base: position 36,313,847 of record NC_044916.1, on the reverse strand, counting down.
CAGCTATGACATTTCCTACTTATATGTATTGGGCTCAATGAGCCCCTTTTTTAAAAATACATATGAAGTTATGAACCATTATGAGACTAATGAGTCTTTCTCAAATTTTATAGGCAAATTATTGTGTGAACCACGTCTAAAACGATAGAATAATGTACATTATGTGTTAGAATAATAAAATTTTTGGGGTAAGATAATGTACTTGATGAGTTAGAAAAATGTACATTATGAGTTATAAAAATGTATGTTACAGTGGGTTGCGTGAACAAAATTACGTGAAACGTCATTATTGAACTGTGATTGACACAGTTGTGTGGACTGCGGTTCATGCAATAACTATTGAATTTTATAACATAAAGTAAGTTGAACCCTGTTTAAAGTTGCATTAAGAGTTTGCTTACTAATTGTATGTTGAATTGTGAAGTGTGCTAATCATAATGTTGAGGGTAGTATATTTAGAAAATAATTAATTAAAGCAAATAATACTTTCACACTTACTTTTACTTTTTATTCTATTTTTTACTCAAATGTAAACAAAAAAAAAAAAGAAAAAGAAAAAAAAAGACATAATTTGTTGTCTTTATCAAATAAAATCAAAACATGTATTGAAAAATTATCTGCGAAAGTCCATCTATTGTTTTCCTATTTTTAGTGGGCCAATGGCACATTACTGTTTTCAATTTTAATGTTTACATAGAGAGAAATAACCATAAATTTTTTTTTTTATTATTCTTCATTCAACTCAATATATACATATGCTATCAGAGTTCTAATAAACCAAAAAGACTACAAAGATAACAAGTATTAGCAAAATATAGGCCATAAAAAATGTCCACATATATTATATTTGTAACAATTAAAACTAAAATTAAGTTAAAAGGTGATAAAATCACAATAAATGTTAAGTGAAGAAAAAAAAAAGGTGCTGTTGAATGTGAATAAGAAAGCAACATACTGAAAAGCATAGCATGCATAGAAAAGAAGGCACTGCAGAGCTTTCTTGTGAATTTGTGATACAGTGCTGAAAAATATAAGCAACAGTAGTGTACACCTTTTACAAGCTTCTATTCAACAACTGACTATAATCAACTAATAACAAGATCCTATAGGTAGAAACGAAAAAGGAACAAAAGGGGGAAAACGTGAAAATGTATTTGTTCGCTACATAACCGTGCAACAAGAACTCCAAAAGAACGGCACCAGAACTACTCAGACAAACCATCGGAGCAAATTCTCTCATACAAACGATAAATTAATGTAGACTTGGATGTTTGTGGCTCCCTTTCAAGGACAGCTATTACGTCTTTGATAGTAATACTGCAACCAACTCTAGTTTGGGGCACAAGTTGATTTCTCCCAACATTCCTATCATCACCTACAGAAACAAATATTCAGAGTAAATTCTTTTAGAAGGAATAATAAGCATAAAAGTCTTATCAGATTCTAAGGCATGGAGAAGTGAATGATACATGCTGGGGCCATGATTATTTAAGAAGTCTTATCTTATTATAATTACATTATAATAGTTTAGATATTAAGAAACTACTAGATAATTATTTAGAAATTACTAAATAGTTATTTAACTTATTACTCATAGTCTTCGAATTAGTTTAGGTAGATTAATTATTTATAAACTACCAAATAATTAATCATTCTTAGTTTAGGAATCTTTGTGATCAGCCCTATAAAAAGGAGTGTTATTTAGAATAAAGAGAAAACAGAAATTCAATCCCAAAAAGGGTCTAAGGGAGTTTTGGGTCTCAAGCAAACCCAGTGTTTTCTTCTTTTCCTTTAACAACTACTATCCTTTGTTCTCTTTTCCTTGTGTTTTCTTGCCCATGACGGGAGCATATAACAGTCCATTTCTACAACACGGTCTAATACTCATGTGCTTGTTGAATAAGATCTGCTATAAAGCTCTGGAACCTAAATGTGGGTTTAAATAAAAGCAAAGAAATATTTCACAGTAAATCCTCATAATTAGTCGCCTACTTACTCGTCCATAGTACATTAAATCATTATTGGTACAAGTTAAAATGGTACAAGATGGTTCCAAAACTCAATGTAGTCCAATGCCAAAATCAAATCCGAACATACCTGGTGTGATACTGGCAGCTGATGAACTCCTTTTTTCAGCTTCTTGATTGTCCCTTGTATTTCTACTGGAGGACGATGATGGCTTCTGGGGCATATCTTTACCAGGATGTGAGCCCGATGCCGCATCACGTTTCTGCTTAGCCTGTTCTGCCATTAACTGCCATTTTGACAACATGTCATCTCCACCAACAGCAGCTCGAGCAGCAACATTTGCAGCTGTTGTGCGCATCTTGTCATCCTCTTCCTTGTTTACCTGCAAATATTGAAAAGGGGGAAAGAAAAGAGTCATGTTCTAATGTACATCCATGACTAGTATTTTGAATTAAATAATTCTTCATACCTTCACTGATTTTGCCTGACCATCATCCTTATCCTTATCGCCATCAGCTGCAGCATTGCCATCTGGCTGCAGAGACAGTAATTACATTTATTATTCTCTGAACAAATTCTCTTTATAAAGCAAGAGAAATATTAATATTACTAAATGCAAGGGAAACTCACTTCATTTGTCTTTTGGACTTTGTCTGCTTCAGCTTGCTTCCTTTCCCATTCTTCCCGAGCCTTTCGGTTCATTGCCATGATTTGTTGGCGAACATCAGAGGTAACAATTGTTCTATGTCTTGTCTTCTCAAAGTCAGCACGCTACAACATGCATTTTAGTCCCATTTAGACACGTGTCATTATACAATTCCTTTTGTAGGAAACAGACGAATATAGTTCCCAACACACACACACAGAAGCAGGCATTACCAACCTGTTTTGACAGTCTGATGAGAGTACTTATCAATGCACGCATCCTTTCCTCAACACACTGAAAGTTGACCAATTAGTAGCATGAAAAACATCTACAACTAAGTTAAACAAAGAAAATAAGATCCCCACCAATGATAAGCACCGCTCCACATCATTGCTCATATTCTTTAGTCCACATTTTCCCACTACCAGAAACCAAAAAAAAAAAAAAAAGGTTTTAGAATTTAATCCATTTGTTTCATGAATTGCTGGATCTTTCACGGTTGAGTTTTGTATCAGAAGCATTCAGGGACATAAAATATAGATATTTAACTTATTTCAGTCAATTTCTTCTGAAGTGGAATTTTCTGCAAAATTAGCTTCTCCTCTTCTTCTTGCACAACTCGTCGTGAAGCTTCAGAAACTCGACTTTCTTCCTTGGGACCAGAAAATAGCTGTTCCTCTTCTTCCTGTTTTACACATTATACCACAATACTGAGTATGTAACTACAAGTAAAACCTAATTCACTACACCTGGAAACCAGGATATAGGTTGTTCCAAGATGTGGAAAAGGGAAGTTCTTACCCTGAGATTAACTCCACTAACAGCAGTGACATCATTGAGTTGTTCAATGCTTTGATCCGCTAAGGCCCCAGATACCTTTTGCTTCTTGCTGTAAATGTTCCACAATAAACAACTAATAAGGAATATTCATTGGAGGGGAAAGGATACATAATATAGATACATGCATGCATATATGTATAGTCACACTAAAGCTGCAATACAAGCAGGAAAGCTTTTTACCCTGATGGTGGAGGTGAAGATCCAAGTGTATCCAGTGGCTTCTTTTGGCCAACTGAAGGCTTTTTCGAGGGAGTTTTGACATTATTTCCAACCCCACTGGGAGACGTTACTGTAAGTGTGCTGGAATTCAGCTGATAAATGGAAGAGATTAGACAAGCTCGAAGGCAAAAAAGAAAGTAGGAAGTATCTGATAGATAAGTGAAGTAAGAGATACTTGAAGGTTATAATAATAAGACAGGTAATGAAAAAAAGAATAAAATACAAAAAAAAAAAAATAATAAAAAACAGGCAAACCTAGGATGCAGAGAACAAAGCAAAAATGTGATAAGTGTAGACTTCTAGTTGGAAATCATTTATTGCCATCCTTAACTCTTTAGGAAAGACAACGCACCAATTTTGTTGTTTAACTTCCATCTTATACAGAAATGTGAAATTTTTTATTTCTAGATTCATGCCACAACTTAGACACAAGCTTCATTTTTGCAACTGTGATGTATAATGACCATCTATCTTACTTCATTTTGATTTCTCAGTGCAACTCAATAATAACAACATAATGATGATGCCAAGTGGTAAATATAGTTTGTTTGAATTTACTAAAGTAGAAAACATAGCATGCAATAAATACAAAAAAAATTAAATATATACAAAATTTATTTATAAGTATAAAAAAGAAAAAGAAAGAAAAGAAAGAAAGAAAAGAAGAGAGAATAAAGAGAAGCCTCATATAGAGTTGAATTTGGACATGATTTTTCACCATAACAATAAAAGTGTAAGGGAAACTACCGAATTACTAGTGTCAACTTGAGTTGGCATGGGATTTGAGGGTAAATTTTGAGCTACCCGATGTCCAGCTGTTAAGAAGCCCATTGAAGTGGATGGCATATCAAAGCTTTCATCATTTGAAGTTCCTAATGTAGAAGCTCCAGGTTCATTTTGTACAGGAGTGAAGGAAGGAGAAGATAACTGAGACTTGTGCTGCTGATCATGTAACTGATCTGTTGGTTCTGCTTTTACATTCATCATGGGTGGCGGAAGTATACTTCTTCGCTCCTTATTGCTTGATGATTGCCAATGAACTGAACCCTGTTGTGCAATTGAACTACTTGTCATGTGAGTAATAGATCTCCTTGGTTCAGCATAAGAATTTTGCCTCTGATCAAATTTAGGTGTATTGATCATATTCATAGTCTGAGTTCCAGATCCTAATTGATTTGCACCTATACTCTGATGAGCTGAAATTGGCCTCATATGTGGATCCTGTGGTTGTGGTTTAAGAGGTGTTGGCATTGATGAAGTATTTGTTGCAGAATAAGGGTGATAATTGTTCCCCATATTCGCATATGGGGGGATAGATGCCTGCGAGAAGTGCAGATGCTTTTGTTGATGGTTATTAAGTCCCTGAAGAGGAGGGAATGGTGGATGCTCCCTTTCTTGTTTTATTGCACTCAAACTAGAAGAAGACACTTGGTTTCCTGGCACTCCATGTAAATCTGCCTGGTGTTCCACCTCATGCAATTTTTGAGCACTACTATCGATTGCCAAGTTGCTTGAATCTATTGATATTTGCATTGCAAAGAAGAAGTGAAATTTAAGAAAGTAAGCCAGTTGAAAGTTTCTCATGAGAAATAGAAGTGAGTGAAGTTTAAAGAATAGGATGGAACCATTTGATGGTGCTTGAAGATGTTGCGGTGTTGAAGCCTGAGACTGTGGTGGAAACTGATTAGGTCCAGATTGTGAATTCCTAGCAGCCTGAGTTCAGTTTAGAATTATAAATTGAGCAGTACATTGATATAATAACAGAAATCTTTTTGCTTAATTACTCACCTGAGACTGAAATTTATATACAGCCATCTTAAGCATCTGGTCACCTATAAGACTTCTCATGTGCTTAACAAAGCCTTCCTTTGTAATTTCATTTTTCTGAAAATATAAAACCAAAGTTAGGATCTTCCAAATACAAGTAACACTACCCGCAAGACAGTTCAGAAATAATCAGTTTATGTGACCCACCCTAAGTTTATGGTACAGAGTTTGTAGTTGCATGGCTCTGTCTTTATCAAGTTGGGGCTGTATGTGAGGGAATAACATGGCAAATGGCACTTGTTTCCCTTGCTTAAGTGCATTACCCGTAGATTGGCTGCCGGTCGCTGAGGCCATTTCTGTTTGATTGATCATCCCCGTTGTGACAGGTTGCTGACTACTCGTTCCAACAGACATGGACTGTTGACCAGTCATAGCTGTGGACATGGATTGTTGAGTACTAATACCATGCAAGTTGAGATGTTGAGGTTCTGGGTTTTGTGTTCTATTATGCTCCTGTGTAGGGATAGCGTTCTTATCAGAGCTCTGCACGTCCATTGGTCGAAGCATGGGTTGTTCAGTCTGCGATGGCTGTCCATCTTTGGAGGATAGATGCTGTAGAGGGAGGGAATTCATCTCCTGCGACAAATCAATTTGTTGCTGATTGTCCGTGTCTTGACCCTGCCGCTTTAGCTCCATTTCCGATGAATTATATGATTTCTGCAGTGTGTCCTTCGAATCCTGAAGACTCTGAGGCATGATATTTTCACCATGACTGGTGATTTGCCAGTCAACAAACTGATTTGAGGTGTGACTGTTCCCTTGAGATAACACTGTAGTAAACTTTGTCTTACTTTCATATACATTGAAATTTACAGGAAAGTCGGAAATTCCTTCACACAATATGGGAAAATACTAGCAAAATCGAAAAAAAAAAAAAAGAAACAAGAAACAAGAAAATGTGCAGTTCCACTAAAATGTGATCATGCTAAGAACTAAGAAATATATGTCCTAGCTAAAAGGGGTAATTCCCAGTAAAATTTTGAGTCAAAATATCACAAAGCACTAGAATGGAAAGATTTAAGTAGCTATTGCAGAAGATAATCATACATTAACATTAGACAGTTTATTAATACGGAGTGTTTTTATTTTTTTTTTTTAAATGCTCAAGGATGCATATTTCTGAAGAGATCGTTTTGGATCAATTACTGTAATTCACTATGAAATGTAAGTGAAGCTAAAACGAAGGTGATTACCGCCGCCGGAATCTGCAGGCTGAGACGTAGAAGTATCTCCTCCTTCGATATGTCTATTTAGGGCAGCTGTGAAGGCCTCCACATCCGCCCCCGAATGCATTGTTTCATCCTGCGGAAACATGAAATTTCTATCATCCCCTCCTCAAAAACACTGTAATTTCCCAAATTAAAACAGAGCAAGAAAGAAACAAAAATTGGTACAAATGAAATGAAATGAAAATATTCGCCGCAGGTGGGTAGCGAGAACCTCGTCTTCTTCGAGGAGTTTCATGATTGAAGGGTCCATCGCGGGCGTTAATTCCGAAATTGATTCAAAGCACTCTCCGAAGTCCGGCGGGATCCCTGGCCGGGGAGAAGGTGATTTTCAGACAACAGTGTCCTGGTCACATAGATCAATGTCGGACGCAGGAAGACAACCTGATTACTTGTATGCTCCAGCCTATTCCGTTTCGGATATGGAAAGAGCTCTGGTAACTGGGTCATTGGTATTATCAATTGGGCCATCAAATTAGCTTATTCTCTTAAAGAAACGCCTTTGGGCTTTAAAACACCATACCGAGTTAATCGACGAGGCCCACAACACGCAGGTCGCAGATTTGAGGTTTCTATCCACTCTACACCACAGTACTACCACACCGGTTGTTATGCCATGGACCTGGACCAGGTTCATATTCACAATTTTAAAATTTATGTTCACAATTTTTAAACTTTATATTCATAATTTTTGAATTTTGTATTCACAATTAAAAACATTATATTTACAATTTCATAAATCTATATTCACAATTTCATAATTCTATACAATAGTATAACATAATTTTTGAAGTTATATAACAAAATTGTGAATATAAAATTCAAAAATTGTATATATTGAGTAATGTAAAGTTCTAAAATTGTGAACATAAAATTTTTAATCTGTGAACATAAAATTTTTAAACTGTGAACATGAGCTTGTCCAAGGTAGACCGGGTCCATAGCATAATTCCATTTTCCCTTATTTAATAATGAACGGGCCCACACTATGCCAGGTGTCAGGTTTATATGAACTTTACGTCAGCAAGGCAGTGAGTCCCTCACCACCATTGGTGAGGAAGTTGATTCACAATCCTTCACCATCACCCCAAATAGAAGACGAAAGCACCATTCTGTTGTCTTGTCTCTCGCTCTCCCCCTTTTCCTCCTCTCTTTCTCTCTGGTATGCCGATAAACATATAATTACTCCATAACTGAATTTACCAGAAAAGGTTATAGGAGGCGGGGGACAGAGAATAGTACGTGCGGGCTACTATTTGCAGCCATGGGGTTTTTGAGAAAGATGAGGAAAGTTTGGACCAGAGTCGCTAAACGTCTCCACATTCGCAAAACCGGTCCGTCTTCACCATCATTATTCTTCTGCAACAATTTTTTTTTCCTGCATTTTCTTTTCTGGATTTGGTAATAATCAGGAATAAACACATGCATAATAAGGCTTTGGGTGATTGCATTTCTGCGCTGATCATTTAATATTCATTCATTTTTAAGTATTGAAGCTAACATGCACTGGAAAACAACACCATTATTGTTCAGCAAGATTTTATGATAAATTCTGGGGGGTTCTGAAATCTAAGATGAATGCATGTCAAGAGTCACATCTTGATATCGGAGTGTCAAATATTGTCTATCTTACTTGTCCACAAAAGAGAAATTTCTTGCTACAGGGCTCCTATGTCTCTGACTTTTGGTCCAATAGGATAGTGAACAGATAAATTAATGTGACTCAATTCTTATTAGATATGAGAACTAATGTCCGGTGCCCACAAAAAGTTTATCACATTTAATGTAATTCCCTTTAATCATGTGTCATTTTCCACAATCTATTCCTAAACCAATTGAGTTGGGTTGGTGCCATGCGGGGTTGTTATCCGTTTGACTGTTTCTATGGCTATCATATGATCATTCAATTAAGTTTTTTGTCTTTTACCCATTCCATGATTCACTTGGCCGGCCGACAAGCTCATTTGTCTTGATGTGGCCAGACAAAACAACCTTTTACATAATTGAGACGATCAGTAGATATGCATGCATGCTGGTTTACGCCAAGAAAATATGAACAAATGGCACGTTTGGATGTTTCCTTTTGTATCTGCAAATGTGCAGTACGTGTAAGCGGGCACAGCTTTTGATGCGAAGAAAAAATGTTTAATTTGCAGGTCTGAGAAAGCTAGACCAAGAAGTGAGGACGTGCGAGTACGAAGATGTCCATACCTTGTGGGATCTTCTGAAGAAGAACGACGACGACAAAGGGATGACGGGTTGTCACGGAAAGGACAAACGGTCTTTGGGCATCGCGAACAGGGCAAATTGCGCTCCTTTTCTTTACCGCGGCGTGTGATTTTCACCGTCCTCAACCTTGTGAATGTAATCTCTTTGATTTGGGATGTTTGCAATGTGTTGTATGCATGTATGCTTGCTTAATTAATTGTAATCGTCTCTTTAATTTTGTGTAGAACGATATGCATGTTGTTTTGTAGTGCATTAGCACCTAGGGTTTAGTCTGGGTGGCACTTGATACTGTCATCATACCTCGTACGTACGTTGCAAACTCGATCACATGTCGTCATTGCTGTTTTTATTAGTTTGTATGCATGCATGTTAGGCTTTGTGGGTGCATGTCGGAGTGCTCCCCAAAAACATTATCCATTCTCAAACGCCTGCTGGAGTGTTGGTATGCTTACTGTAAACAAATTTTATTTGAGAATAGGATTGAAATTAATTAAATTGGGCAATGGATTCCTTGACTTGAAGCATTTGCTTCAATCCTTTTAAAATTTCCATTGAAGCTAAGCTTCTCTCCCCTACCTGAACGTGCCTTATAGATGAAACTGGTCATATAATCCTAACCTATGAAGGACCATAAATTGTAACCGACTCAAATAAAAAAGACTAGTAGACTGCCCTCTACGTAAAGTCAAACTTTGAATTGCGGTTACCACGTTAACTTTTCGACCAACTTTACATGTATTAGTTTGCAAGCTTCTCTTGTAGTTGAATAATTTTGACACCTAATTACATTATATTCTTAATTGGTAGACTTTCAGGGTTAAATTGAATGCCATCTCATCCACACATTATGGGCGTTAATTATTGGATTTTGTTTTAAATGTATACTAGTATTTTACTCGTGCGATGCACGGATAATATTTTTCTATTAGATATTTAAATAATAAAATTAGTGGTTAAATTTTAAACAATAAATAATTAATAATATTTTTTAGTGTATATTTGTTCAATGATAAGATAAGTGCAAAAGTATGAATAATATATGTCTCGATATGTAATTTTATTACTATTTAAATTAATATGGGAAAAAGTGTAAATAATTTTAAAAATCATTAAGATGTGCAAAGATAATTGGAATCAAACTGTATCTTAAAGTTATTTTAAATTATCTGATTTAAAACAGTTTTGTTCCCATAATTGTTTTTTTTTTTTTTGTATAATAAATATGTTTGAAAGGTTAAAAAAGATTATACAATAGTCTGGAATTAAAAATACTCGAAATTAAAACATAATGATTTTCATTAATATTGTAGTACATTTTCTTTAGAAAGTAAAGAAGATAATAAATTTAATAACAACTATAATATTAAAATATTATTTTAGAATGAAGTCGAATATTTACAAATTCTGAAAAACTTCCTTGTGTACAATGTTTGCTGTTGAAGTTGTTCCGGTACTTTCACTGTCACAAATCAATATTTTCTGTACCCTCTGGAGTAGTGACCCTAGAAACTGCAACATATAATTGTCCGTGACTAAAGACAGGTTTTTTCAAGAATAGGCCTATATGAGAAAGCGATTGTCCTTGACTCTTATTATATTAATCGATTGGTCCCAAAAAGTACATCTTAAAATTTGTCCACTGTATAGAGTTGTTCAATAAAGAATATTTATTTTCAAATATAGTAACATAGAAAAGTAATAGAATTGTAATATGTAAAAATAGTTTTTAAACATTACTTACTCATGATCTTGAATAACAGTCTCCATGAATCTTTTTTGTCGCCCATAAACTAATGTAGTGCAGGGTGATTGCATAGATACAATAAAGCCAATCAAATCTATTTTAACAAATACATAATTGTAAATAATTAAATGAGATAACATATGCTAAAAGATGAAGTTATTGTATACTAAACAATATTACCAAATAATTCTGAAGAAATTATATCTTCTGGTTTAAGTTGGCCAAACTCCTTGAATTTATAAATATTGTTTGGGAAACTAGTATCTGCATGTTCAATCACTTTTGTGCCCCGCATGGAACTGAGCATGTATTTGTGTTGAGTGGTTTTGAATGACATAGAATTGTTGGAAACAATGAAATTATTTATTGCGTATAAACAGCCCTTATTAAGCATACACTTGAATTTTTCAACATGTAGTTGTTTGAATGTCAAGTGTATACGCGTACCCTGATATATTAATAATAAAATACAAATTGTGAATGAATGTACCCAAAAAAAATCAAATTTTACATATTTTTTCAATCCAAATAAAGCATAATACTCCGTATTAATGTAACAATGATATACAAAATTTAAAAAAGAAAGCAAATAAACCAAACAAAAAACAACAATGGTTAAAGCCAAATAATAAATAATAATAATAATAATAATAATAATAATATAAAAACAACAATAGTTAGCCGTGAAACAGAAAAAAAAAAAAACCAAATAAAAATAAACCGCACAAACAAATTTAAATAGACAATATAAACAAATTAGTAGAGGGGTCTAGAACATATATATGAATTCAAAAATATATATTATGATTCAAGAAATGAATATATATATATATATATATATATATATATATATATATATATATATATATATGTCAAGAACATATACCTCTACATCTTCCAGCACAGATTCTAAGGTTGCTCCTCGGTTGTTCTTGACTTCGTAAAGACGAATCAATCGTACTTTTATTGCCCACGCAGTATTGTAGGCGTTTATCTTATTTAGTGCAACAAAAATAGGGGTCATTATAGGTAGATTTTTCTTCGCTATGCTATGAGGCTAAAGTGCTAAGATACAGTGAAAGATGCGAAATTGGTTGAATGATTGCATGCTTTATATAGTGATATGAGAATTTATTATATAAGAAATTTATTAGGAAAACTTTAAAAATAATTGATTAATAATAATTATTGATTGACTATTTATTATTTTTTTTGGTACAAATAAGTAAATATTATCCTAACATTTGACCATATTCTACAATGTACCTAAACTCATATGCAATCTATATTCATACCAATCACTAATAAATAATATAAATAATTATCTATATTCATACTAATCACTAATAAATCATTATAAAATTATATCCATTTATATACGCATAACTTGTGTATGCACTTATATATACATAAATATCTATATAACGTACATATAGATTATATTATATTAATTATAAATATTCCACCTTAATAGTTATCCATATATATGTATATACCGTACAATTATACATACATACATACATACATACATACATACATACATACATACATACATACATACATACATACATANTATATATATATATATATATATATATATATATATATATATCAAAACAAATGATAAAAAACTATAATATTGTGTAAACTAAAATTATAATTCATAATTGATTAAATTTTTTTACCAATTATAATTAATTTAAATTTTTTAATTAATTATTAATAATAACCACTCCTGTTATCATTTTATATTACCCGTGCGATGCACGGATGAAATTTTTTATTATTATATATTTTTATTTAGATAATAAAATTAAAAATTAAATTATAAATAATTCTAATATTTGAAAATGTAAATTTATTTGATTATATGATTAGTGTAAAAAATCACTCATTTAATTAATTAAATAATATATGACACGTTTGTACGTAATTATCTTGAAAAATTTGATATGTAATATGATTTATATAATTATATTATTACTAAAATAAATATGAGAAAATGGAAAAATAATTTAAAAGTGCATTAAGATGAAAAAAAATTGGAATCAAACTGTATTTAATGGTTTTTTAAAATTACATGATTTAAAACTGTTTTGTTCCCATAATTGATTTATGTAAATTTTTGTTGTAAAATAAATATGTTTGAAAGGGAAAAGTTATTAGGCAATTATATTAATATTGACATATTATGCAATTATATATATAGAGAGAGAGAGGGGAGGGAGAGAGGGAGAGAGATAAATGTTACCACAAAATTACCATAATAATTACATTGAAGAATGTCAATAATAATTTATATTCTACTTATAATGCTATACCTAAGTATATTATTTTTCACCACTTGCCTCTACTTTTTTTTCCTCCCTCTCCATATCTGAATGATTAATTGTAATAGAAAAAAAATTCAACAACCTATATTTAATTGTAATTATATTAATATCCATATAATTATTGTTAATTTAATTCTCAAAAAAAAAACTTAATTATCATAAAAATTGTTAATAATTATACTAATATTTGTGTAATTAATTCCTTAATTACCATAAAAATTATTATGGTAATTAAAATATTATTTCCTATTTTAATTGAAACAGGAAACAATTTTCATTTTCACAAAAGTTTATAAATTCTTTTTCGTGAATCAAATGATGGAAATAATATTTGACTAAATAGACAATCCTTTGATGCACCCACCCGTATTACGTATATTAACGTATGCTATAGATATTGATCTCTGTACAGATTCAGAAAGAGTAGTTAAAACGGGTATGCTATAGATATTGTTCTCTGTACAGATTCAGAAAGAGTAGAGAAAACGGAGAAGAGAAGAAAAGAGACGACCTCCACTTCTCATTCTCACTTCCAATGAACAACGCAAAGTGTCTCATATCTTCCCCTCTCATCGCCAAGCAATCCCATCCTTCACGGGTATTCATATTAATGTGCATTTATTCTCCACCACAACAGAGGCGATGTTTTCTTGCGAATTTTCTTGATTTCGTGCTCGCATAATGCAGAATTCTTGATTTCATGCTTGCATAATGCAGATCTCATTTCACTTGATACATTTCTTGGCTATCACAATGAGTAAGCCGCACTGGTTATGAAATTTTAGATTTGTAAAGTACATGATGTTGTTGATATAGGGTCTATTCTGAATTATGGATTAGTGCAGTGATGTGGAGGAATTGGTTGTGTGTATTTGAAGATTATGGGAAATAGGGAAATTTATGACATTTTTAATCTCAACTTGATACCTTTTCTTTGCTTTTTAGGAAGAAATATAAATAGTTCATAATTTAGTCTTCTGTTGGGTGTATACAATTGTATAAAGATTGCATATGGCATTAAAATGATCTTTTGAAATCACTAACCAAAAAAAAATCTTGAAACTGTAAGGAAATACTTACGTTTTCATGGGTGCAACACCAATCCATTGTATTTACTGTGCAGTGGAATAAGAGAATGAGATCAGCGAAACCAAGATCGTATTTAACAAAGAATGGGAAGAACAGGGATGTAATGCAAAATGAAGAATTATGATTTCTTCCATTGTATTTATCGGGTGGTGGGGAATGAGAGAGTCACCTTTCACAGAGAACGGGAAAAAGAGGGATGGAGAATTGTGATTTATTTAGCCGTCAATCCATTGTATTTATAGGGGTAAAATGTGAGATCGAAAGGAAAGTGCATGTAAATGTGTAACCAATTATTTAAAGCTTTTAAATACTAATTTTAAATGACATTGCAATTTGCCTTTATTAAAAATAATCACTCCTGTTATTATCCGATCATTATTATTATATTAAGAATTTGCAATTTGCCTTTATTTTAATATTATTTTTTTTGTACAAATAAGTAAATATTATGGCATAAATCAACTCATTTCTATTTATAATATAGCATTGCCTTTTAAACATTATAAAAATTTTCAATAATAGTGTAAACAACAGCTACGGTGACTTACAATAGTAAATAGTAAAAAATGAAATAAAAATTATGAAAGTACTCCTTAGTATTTAGTGATTTTACTCTAATATTGGAACAAAATTGAATTCCTTAATCTATTCAATTAATTAATTACGAAAAATGAATATATAACTACACATTATTATTGAGATTATTGAGAATTGACAAATGTTGATTCATAAAACAAACTACTACACACAACTAATTTCAATTTTTAACACAAATGTGATTGTAATTCATAAATTAAATTGCGTAAAATAAAAATAATTCAAAATATGGTTTCATAGACTGCGAATTAATTGTTAAGCATACTCCTACAACTTTTTGGCCACATGGTGTGATATGCTCTATTTCTACAGAGATAGACTGAATTCCTCCGTGTCTCATAGGCATTCTGTTTCTTAATATTATTAACTTTTATGCTTTTAGTTTCTTATCCTAAGATACTGATAGATTGAACCTACATTTGCAACCTCGTTTTTGGAGTTTAAATAGTATTTTTTATTTGACTTTATATACTGTATTTGATGCTTAGAATAATGCCATAACGCATAAAATGAATTGTTTTACATTCTTTGGGGTGGTGGAATTCTGAGCATTCTATGTTAAATTTTTTTAATTTATAATTGATTAAATTTTTTTACCAATTGATTATAATTCATAATTGATTAAATGTTTTTACCAATTATAATTAATTTGCAATAAATCCAATAGTAACGATTTAATGAACAAACTAATTTATTAAAATTATTCTGTAAGCAAATAAAAAAAATAGATATTACTAAGAACACGATAACCTCCATACTATACTCTTAGCTATTAAAATTAATATGTATGAAGGGTAATTATTAAGAACAAAACAAAAAATAAATATTCCCATGTATGTTATGGCATTACATATATTACGAATATATAATGATATATCACCAATTACATATCACCAATCACCAATCACCAATTAATATTAACAATATCACCATATTAGATATATCATCAAACACCAATTAATATTAACAACACAATATTATATTAGATATATCACAAAGAATTAATTACACTTTTGGTCTTGTGACTATTGGAGTCCTATTAATTTGAGTACGGGACTTTAAAAAGCAACAATTTAGTCCCCTGACTATCGATTTTTTAACGGATTAAGTCCTGCCGGCCAATTTCTGCCGGAAAAATGTAATGTTGCTTTAAATGTTTTTTGTGGAGAGTAAAATGGTCATTTGAATATTACCGGCCAATTTCTATTTGGGTTATTGATCCAAAATCCAGTCAGCATCAAGAAGTGCACATTTCAAATGGACAAAGCGAAGATAGAACAGCGACAGATGGAAATCAAAGGAATTCCACTCCAGAATCAATACAAGTAAAATGATGTTCATCATTATATACTGGGATCTGGCCCGGAATTAAGCTCTCTATACATACACTTCCCTGCAAATCTATTCTCTGTTTCTGCAAAATTTATTTATTTCCTTCGCAAATCTTACCCATAAGAAATAGTGGGAGAAATCTTAACCGGAAATAAATAGGAATAATTTTGAAATGCATTCTCTGTTTCTGCCAAATAAGTACTTGTTTGAAATGCATCAGGCTGTGTTTCTCATCTCATCACCGGATGGGGGAGGCGGTGGGCTCTCATAGATAACCACCGGCGGTGGGAGAGAGGGTAGCGGTGGAGGATGTTCACATGGCTTGGAGGGTGGAGGTAGTGATGGAGACGGTGGCAGAGGTGAGTGGTGGTGGTGGTGGACAGGCGGAGGCGGCGACGGTGATGGTGGCGGCGGGCAATTGTAGTGGATTGGCGGAGGGGGAGGAGGGGGAGGGAGAGATGGGGATGGTGGCGGCAAGTAAACATGCGGAGGTGGTGGTGGTGGACCGGTAATACATTTCCCCTAATTTTAAATATTCAAATGACCACTTTACCCTCCACAAAAAATATTTCAGGCAACATTATATTTTTCTGGCAGAAATTGGCCGGTAATTTGGCCGGCAGGACCTAATCCGTTAAAAAATCGATAGTCAGGGGACTAAATTGTTGCTTTTTAAAGTCGCATACTCAAATTAATAGAACCCCAATAGTAACAGGACCAAAAGTGTAATTAATTCTATCACAAATTATATATCACCAATCACCAATCAATATTAACAACACAATATTACCTTATGGCATTACATTATTAATAAATATGGATAATTAATAAAATTAATAAAATAATAAATAAATAAATATTAACAATATTACCATATTAGATATATCACAAATTATATATCACCAATCACTAATTAATATTATTAATAAATATGGATAATGGCATTACATTATTAATAAATTAATAAATATGGATAATTGCATTACATTATTAATAAATATGGATAATTAATAAAATTAATAAAATAATAAATAAATAAATAATATCCATTATGTTATTACTAAAATGCCCTCCAATTTTGGGGGGAAAACTTTTGTTAGGCACTTCTATTATTATATATATATAGATATATTTAATATTTAATAGTTTTAATGTGAATCTCAACATAAGCTAATAGTTTCAATTAGATCTTATTGTCATTTCAACCTATTTATTGACAAACAAAAATTAAAGGGAAATTTTGGTATTTGTAATTATATTTTGAAATTTCCTTTCAAATTCTTTTTTTTTTTTTCCTATTTCTTTTATCTCCAATCTCATACAAATTTTAAACAGTTGATACATATATTTGTTAAATGTAATTCCTTTCAAAAATAATATTTGTTAAATGTAATTAATGCATATTTAATAAAGTTGATATTCATTAAAATAGCACATTGAATTGATTTTTTAAATTTAAGCATTTGCGCCTTTTTCCTAACTAATATATATATATATATATATATATATGGAAATATTTGGTGTAACCACAACCAAATTGATCAGATTATTTATTTAATAACAATAATATTAGTTATACGTGCCAATAGTAGGGTTTACATAAAATTTGTGGCTATTTTGTGTGGTTAAATAAATAAATAAAAGAAANGCGCCTTTTTCCTAACTAATATATATATATATATATATATATATGGAAATATTTGGTGTAACCACAACCAAATTGATCAGATTATTTATTTAATAACAATAATATTAGTTATACGTGATCAGATTATTTATTTAATAACAATAATATTAGTTATACGTGCCAATAGTAGGGTTTACATAAAATTTGTGGCTATTTTGTGTGGTTAAATAAATAAATAAAAGAAAAAAGAGGTCCGCATTTACACACTGTAAGAGTGATTTGTGAGTTGGCAACAAGAGGTTAGAGTTGCCATGCACATACGTTAGTCATATTCATCAAGAAGCTAAGCAAATTTCTCGGTAAGCAAGATTGCAATAATGTACGTGACTGGGAGCATGTTGGTTCCGTTTGTGAGTTGTGGAGATCAGACTCCACCATATGATCGAGATCAATTAATTAAGTTGCTTCTAACAATGGATAATGTTATGTGTGACTTGACCACACTTTGTTTAACTGTTTTTTTTTTCTTCATTTATTTATGTTCTGTCAGTTCTGTGTGGTGGGAAACCAATTCTTAAAAAAAAAAAAAAGATTAAAAATGATCAAATTTATAAAAGATTATATTTTCTAGTTAATCAAGCACTACTTCAATTCAATTCCATAAAAACATCAAATACTGTATAAAGTATATTGATTCGACACAATTAAGTGAACGTAACATTGAACAACCCAAACATATATGGATCTTGCCTTTGTCATACGGCACGCAGAAACCATATATCCTCTTTTATACCACCAGGTTCCATCGCATCTCTAACAAATTGATTGGATTTGGACTTTGATTTGATGTTACTATACGTTAAAACTTCATATATATTTCCAATCTCCAGTCCACTCAGTAAGGTGACGGATCATATATATATATATATATATATATATATATATATATATATATCTCAACAAGCTAAGCTTACAAGCAGCCCACATGAATTTGAGTTATGATGTGAACTAACACCGCCGCACCGGGGACCATAAATGGCTGCTGGGAAATAAAGGAGATCGATAGCTAGCCAACCAGTACAGGTGTGCTGTTCTGATTTACATAAATAAAGGTACAGGAATGTTCCTATGTTGTCAGTTCCCCGCGACACTCGGGCCTCGTTTTACTTAAAGATGCACATCAGCACATGCAATGAAATTAAAGAGTGGGGGGGAAAAGAGAGAAAGATAAAGGGTGACCTGATTCGACCGCCATAGCAATATATGGTCCATTATAGTTGAGCTTTTGAGCTTTTCATCTTTCGTGTAGTACTCCACTATACTAGTGCGTGAATCAAGCTAAGTTACTTAATACCCTGTAGTGTAAGTGAGGTGATAGATATTTATGAGATCGATGATGCTTTGCAGACCCCATCACACTAATCATTTCATTATATTATTATCTCGAATGAACTCCTTAACTTATAATTAAGGGGTGTATTAAATCACGACTTTCATAAACTTTTAAATACTTTTATTAACTTTAAAAGTTTGGTGGTATTCAATTTAGACTTTTATAAACTTTTTAAAAGTTTACCTGTATTCAATTCAAACTTTTCAAAACTCTTTAAAAGTATACAGGTATTCGATTCAGACTTTTATAGAGTTATTAAAATTCTACTGCTATTCAAAAAGTTACTGACTTTCACAAACTCTGTCAGAATAGGATTTCTGTAGACTTTCTCTTTATTAATATAAATAGATGAAATCCAACCCTTCAACCCCAAACTTTTCAATAATCTCTACAAACTTTTTTTCCTCTATCTAAACTAGGCAAATTTTCCATCAATTTTACGGTGTGTTTCAAATCTTTTATAATTTTTTTTTTTTTATGTTCAATCACTTTTTTTGTTGCCATCGCAACAAAATAATTGTTGCGATCGCAGCTAAAAAAATTGCTGCGATCGCAGCTGTTGCTGTTCGCATGAATCTGTTGCGAACAGCAGCTTGTGCTGCTGTGCAGCAAATTTTTAAATTTATAATTTTTAAATTTTATTTAATTAATATGTTTATAATTTTATATAAGTGTATGTTTATTAAGTATTAATTTATAATTTTATAAGATTTCAAAAAGTATTAATTTATAATTATATATATATATATATATATATATATATATATATATATATATATATTGTATTAAGTTTAATTTTTTAAGAGATTCTTTATTTATTTTATAGTAATTATAAATGGGAGATACTCATTAAGAAAATAGTAAAGGTAAAAGTAAAGTTAATGAAAATTATGCATTATGGGCAACTGATGAGAGTAACGAGTTGTTACAACTCATGCTTGATGCCATAAAAAATGGATGGCGTGATAGTAGTGGTTGATAATTATATTACTCAGCATTAGTTGTTTCATTAGTTCAAGAAATATTTTTATTGGTTATATTTATAAAAATTGATTATATTTTCTTTATGAATAATATACTCTATTTTTGTGACATCAATATTTTTTTTTTAATTTTTACAATGCACTAATTTATAGATAATATATTAATAGAAGTTATGGAATGTTTGTGAGGGTGTATTCAATTTAGAGTTTTAATGACTTTTGTAAACTTTTTAATATGAAAAAGTTTTTAAAAGTTTATAAATGTTTGTTCTATGGATATTTATAAACTCTTACAAAGTTTATAAAAGTTTAAAAAATTCGAAAGTTTACAAAAACTCTACAAAAGTTAATTAAAATCCATCACTTTAAAAGTATTTAAAAGTTTATGAAAGTCGTGATTGAATACACTCCCTAAGTTAATTAGTAATAGGAAAATATTACCTGCACTCCCATTTCATACTCCCAACATGTACTCCCTCTCACAAACTTTTGAGGTAGACAACTATTCTGAGACCCATATGATAAAAACATCCAATCCTTATTTGCCACGTCAGGGAGTAAAGTGAGCGAGTAGAATTTGGGAGTACATGTAGTATGACTCTTAGTAATAACAACTTAATTTCATCTGGTCAACTATAAATTGTATAGATTGGTTTATATCTTATATTCTTTTACTGATTATAATTATTACTAAGTTTATACAATGCACATATTCGAATAATGACTACAGATTTTTCAACTTTAAAAAAAAAAACATCATTAACAGCTTATATATATGTTATGACCTTGTACCGTGATGCCGTTGTAATGTCATGGTTGATTTTGTTTGTGTCGTTTTCGTGTCTGCGATTTTATTCGTCAGTTTATAACACACGATGGTAAAAATGCCATTTTCAAGCTTAATTATTGATCTGTTCTGCAGTCTGCGCCCGTCGCTTTCCTTAACCACCAAAAGAATTGAAGAATCCCCGGCGGCCCAGGCGCCCAGCCTTCCTGGTGAATATAATGCAACCAACACCTTTTAAAATAAAAATAAAAAATCAATCTTTATACCATTGACAAGCATTCACAATAATTGAAATATATGCTACATCTCAACTAAAAGCTTAAACTTACAGTTGAATTGCACATTTATGTATACTCTTTTACTTATTTTAATACCAAATTGAAATATGTTGCCTGAATTAGTTTGATACTTATTCATCATGTTTGCAACCTACTAGATAATTGGATGAACACTCTAACTCAAGCTAAATAACATACTCCGTATTTGATGAAAAATATTTTCTTAACAAGGACTTAACGATTAACACAACATTAGAAAGTTAAGGCGAGTGTATTACCGCTTACTATTTTCTAAAGTCTAAACACACGACTCATCTTATTATTATTATTATTATTAATGAAATCGATCTCTTAGCTTTGATCATATCAATAAAACTGTTACTCTAATAATCGATATAACTTCTGAACTGAAAACTATACTAAAATGTCAAACAAATAGCGAGAAAACTTAATAAAGGTGGGGGCATGATGAAGCCCTAAGACCAGCAAGGCATAGACGATATAAAAAGCAATGGGGGATTAATGGGGTGGAAAAGCCAGCCAGAAAGAAATTAAAGTGATGGGGAGGGGGGAGGGGACTAATTAATGAGGAATAATGTGACCAGCAAGCAATATTTATAATGATGTGGGCTTACATATCTAGCTACCATATGAGTGACATGATATCCATGTACTATGTGCCTTCTCCTTTAGGCTGGAAAGTTGGTTTTCTCCATCTCTATCTCCACCGTTCCCCTTTTCTTTTTCTCTTGGCAATGCAACAGTTCCTTTGATGTGATATTTGTGTAAAATTAGGTTGTACATAAATTGTTTCATTAATATAATGGGGAATCCATGAGAGTCGTTGTCTTTTGCCTTAATATAACCTAAGTAGTACGTACAAAAGTCCTTAAGGGAGGTAATCGAAAATAAATTTGCCTTTTTTTTTATTAGTCAATAGAATAATTTTTAAATATTATACTTTTTCAGCCTTTTTTTGGGTGCTCGGAACAACGCGCTTTTCCAGTTGTAATGCTGTTTTAATTTCTTTATAGTCATGTAAACAATCTTAAAATGTTCCGTGATTATGGAAATGTTCATGAATTTATGAAAGAAAATGTATTTAAAGTGAGGAAGCAATACTTTCTTAAAAATTTACGTGCATCATATGATATAAGTCATATAACCATTATCAGGTTTAATGATATGTATTTATTATTTAACACTTGGAAGAAAAATGATTACCAACCATGATGAACTGTTGCTTTGACAAAGCTAGCTAGCAGTTAGCCCAAGTCATCATCATCATGCCTCTTTAAAATGGTGGGTTCATATTCCCTATCTCTTAGTCCCATTCTTGGACGGAAAGGCTTAAAAAGCGTGATGGAATATGATTGAAAACACAAGAAACTATAATTGAGGTTTCCCTAGCTTCTTAATTAATATTAATTGATGCATGATTAGTTGTTACGATATATAGAAGTCCCAATATTATAGGCCAATGTTTTTTTATTAATTCAATCTTGGCTTTTTAATTCAATATTTCAAAGCATTGAAATTGATAAGAATTTCTAGCATTTTTTTGGGTGATGAAAATATCCATATACACATGGGAGGTAAATTGCAAATCACACATAAATGATATAAACTACCATACAATAGATGTAAACTATACTAAGAATACCATGTGTGACGGGTTTGACCGATAGTACCCATCTCATGGTACAATTTCAACTTCTTAAATCCTACATTATTAGTATGTAACATTATAGTTATGTGTATGAATTTGTTGATTAAAATTGCTTGCTATAGAAGGAATGAATATTTTGATGTGGTCCTTCCTCAGCTCCTACATACATGCATTGGTAATTTTATGTGGAGTTATATATTTATAAGTGTGATTAATTTTTAGGTCTTTCTTGAGGGTTCCCATATTAGTTGAACAATTACTCTATTACAATGCAATATCTGTTCATAACTATTTTCTCAACCTATTGAAGAGAATCCGCAATATCTCAACCTATTGAAGCAAGCACAAGAGAATCCGCAATATCTGTTCATAACAGTATTGCCTCCACTGAGGCTCGAACCCACCACCTCCCGTATAAAGAAAAGGGTTTGATGCCACTGGACCACAAGGCCCTTGACTAAGTTAGATTATAGTCATTAAAAAAATCAGGTCTTTCATCACCCAAAAAAAGTGATTATAATTATAATAAATGTCTCCTGTTAAACTAAGATGATCATAATAATAACAATTAATAATGAACAAATTTGAAGGCAATTAATTTAGGTTGAGTGTAAAACAGATTTGTATTGGTTGTTTTAGGTGGAAGTAAGCCAATGAAAGAGAAAAAAAAGTGATATAGTACAGCTATTGCTTGCTACGTTACCACCATTTTCACTTTCAAAAGCTTGAAGAAAAGTTGGTCAGCCTAAAGCGGCAGTTATAATTGATTAGTTGGCGCTAATGACCTCTACTAATTCGATCAAATTATTTTTGTTATGTCTCGAGTTATAATTCAATTCGTTAACTAATTAAAAACAGGTTTATACGTTTTACTTGGTTAACAGATACATAGGGACATTATATTTGGATATATGTAGGTTATAAATTGTGTTATTATGAATTGATTTGTTTTCCAATCTTCATCGTCAATTCCTAAATTTTGACTTCGTGGATTTCTACTCCACAAATATTAAATGCTATATTCAATTTAATTACCATTATTTATCTTACATCATTTAACGCTTTATTAAGCTGTTGTCCTCATGGATTTACTTAATTTTGGTTGTATATAATGATAGATCATTTAACATATAGCTATTCTGATTGGTTTGGGGCCCTAGATTTGCTGGTTTTGGAGTTAATGGATTTGTTAATCAACTGGACAACGTTTTAATGATCCAATAAGTGTATCCTTAAACTTATTTTATGTTCCAAAGTTGTGCACGTTTGGAGGAATTAAACTAGGCAAACAAACAAACATTTTCTGAGAAGAGATTAAAGTATCATTTTTAGTTTGTCATTAAAGTAACGTCTCTCCTAAGATTCATAGTATTAAAAAAAAAAAAAAACATTTTTCTTTAACTCCTTCACGGCTTCACCGGTCTGAATCGCTCCCACTTTTCGTAGGCGCCATGGTAGCGTACAGATGCCAATCCCACGTCTCTACGCACTCTCTCCTCCACGTATCCTACACGCCCACCGAATTTACAGGGCTTTACCAATTCAAGCGAGTACAATTCTTATTCCTACTCTCGACCGTACGCTTTTCGTTGTAAGTTTCCCGTTAACACCAGGTGAGGGTGCAACCTTTTTGCGGGATGGTACACTTCGCACTGCAGCGGTAACGGCTCTCGAAACTTTACCATTTTTAACTCCGTTACTCCGTTTGTCCCGCACACGACAGTTATACTCCTGAATCTTAACCTCACGGCCCCTCTACAGCTCCACCAACACCCCGTCGCTTTCTTCCTTCGCTCCTCCGCGTATTTTTTTCCGCCGGCCGCGTGTAACGGTCATATTTCCGGTGTTGTTTCTCGCTCTACAACTAGTCAACTACTTTCTATCTCTCTAAATATACATACAGTTACATTTATGTATGTATATATTCATTTAATGGTATGCTGGATCCTCTTCGTATATACTTCAATACTTCATAATTGTTTAATGATTTGAGCTTTAGAATTTACATATATTTTTTTAGGTTAAGGTTTCAGAGACGGGAATCCAGGGAGAGAGATGTGAAGATTGAGGGAGTAGAATGGTGACTGCTGTGTCGACGACTAAAACGCCAAACCCTAAGGTGAATTATCAGAGTCCGAAGAGGCAGCCATTGTCGCCGTCTGAAGCTGCGAATGGACCTACGAGAAGGCCGAAATCCAGAGAGGTTACTTCACGGTACTTGTCGAGTTCATCATCAACCATTTCGACTTCAACTACATCATCATCCAACTCCTCCGGTTCCTATTCGTCGCCGGCCTACTCCATTTCGGCAAGACGGAGTCAATCGCCGGCAGTGACGAGGACGGCGAGACCGGCTGTGACGCCGATTCAGAATTCGGCTTTAGCTAAGCGGTCGCAGTCGGCGGAAAGGCGTAGGCCGGCGACGCCGGTGAGGGCGGAGATGTCTGCAGCGACGAAGCTGCTGCTAACGACGTCTACAAAAAGTTTGTCAGTTTCATTTCAAAGAGAATCCTTCTCGCTGCCAGTTAGTAAGGCTAAGCCTGTGAATAATCTTAGCAGTGTGAGGAGAGGCACACCGGAGAGGAGGCTAACGGTACAGTCTTCTCCGGCTAAGGATCGAATTGGTAATGCGAAGCCTAGTGATCAGCAGAGGTGGCCTGGAAGGTTAAAGCCAGGTTCAACCTTTTTAACTCGAAGCTTGGATTGTGGTAATGATCGAGCAGAATTTGGATCCAGAGGTGGAGTTCCACTATTTTATGAGAGTAATCAAGTTAAAATTCAGGCCAAATCGAAAGATGATGTTAAGCCACAGAGGAAGGTTAATTCAAGTTTGATCTGTGGAACACCTATGTGTGTGGACATTGAAGCTTCAGATAGCGAAAGTATTTCTTCAGGGAGTGCTTCAAGTGGGCAGGAAGGTGGTTCTATATCTCATTTAATCGGAGGTCTACGTGGTAAAGTTGTGCCAGCAAGGTTTTGGCAAGAGGCTAATAACAGGATTCTGCTGGTGCCAGAGCAAAGTTCACCAGTATCAAAAAATGATGGATACAAGATAATGTCTCCTTCAAAGCAAATTGGTAATAAGAAAATTTTGAATGACAGGCCAATATCCTCACCTACCAGTAGAGGATTTTCATCTCCTCTTCGAGGTGGTCTGAGATCACCATCTCCAAGTAAGGCATTGACTGTATCAACTAATTCTCCACTAAGGGGGATGCCAAGTCCAACTAGAACAAGAAATGGTTCTGTTACTACAATGACTAATAATTTGAGTAGTCCACCTTCAATTTTAAGCTTTGCTGCTGAAGTCAGGAAAGGGAAGGTTGGGGAGAACCGAGTTGCTGATGCACATGAGTTGAGGCTATTGTATAATCGGCACCTGCAATGGTGCTTTGTCAATGCAAGAGCAGAGGTAGCCTGCTTTGTACGAACAGAAACAGCAGAGGTAAGCTCTAAAACTTGCCATTATTTATATAGAAGTTGCTTTGTTAGGGCTAAAGTACATGTTAGCAGTTGCTTTGATGATAAAAGAATTTCTATTAAGTAGTTAGGGGATTTCTGATCAGCTGTTTGCCACTAATATGGAGTGGTAATTTGACATCAAAGGAAAATAATGAGGGTTGTGGGGGGTTTTTTGGGCCAGCAGGCAGCAGCAGTTGCAGGTGATTGATGCCTATCCTCTAACCAGTTTCCATTTTATAAGGTGGAGGGTGGATAAATCATGGCCTTCACACATCGGAAAAAAGGCTTCAGATGATAAGTTTTACATATGGGGAAGTGGGGAACCTGGATGATACACTTAATCTAGACCAAATTAAAGTTTCATTATTGTATGGAAAAGCCATTGCAAATTGGAACTTGATAAATTAGAGGGAATAGCTAGTTGTTAAATTAAGCTATTTTAGTGAAGCAAATTTCCTTTTTAAGAGTAACAAGTTGCTCTTGAGCACATTTGGGTTACATGATTCTGTTTTTCAACTGATCTTGACAACTTATGCTATAAGCAAGTGTATAACATAATTTGGTGGATGCGTAATGGCATCTTTAATTTATTAACTTCAATTTGATGGTTAATCTTTCCCTTTGATCTCACTTTTTTATCATTTGCACCAGAGGAACCTATACAATGCATTGTTGGCCACTTCAAAGTTACGCCATTCTGTTAAATCCAAACGAACAGAACTGCTTTTGTTGAAGCAAAATTTGAAGTTGTATTCCATCTTCAAGCAACAAGTAAGACTGGTTTCTGTTCCATTTATCCTCACATTAAAAATCATTCTGATAATGTATAATTCTAAACTGAAATAATTCTACAAGAACATCTTTCTATGCAATTTGCTTCTAAAAAAGAACAAAAAACCTGCATTTCAATGGACTAGTGGACTATTTTTATGTAAGAAACTATGGTGCCAGGATTGGTATATTGGCATGAATTTTTCTATTGATGCTCCTAGCATGGCAGACCTTTACTAATGATCGTATTCTATGTGTTGAATACAGGTGCCTTGTTTGGAAAGTTGGGATCTCATTGATGGAGAGCACTGCAGTTCCTTGTCAGCTGCTATATGCGCTCTGGAGGCTAGCACTATACGCCTACCGGTTGTTAGTGGTGCTAGGGTATATTTTTTGTTTTTTCTCTTTGTGCTTTTGTCAAATGAATTTTACATCTTGAATTCCTGCCATGCCAACAATCTCAAAAAAGGACATAAGTGAAACTAATTCTTCCTTGATTTTATCCATTTGCAGGCAGATATTCAAAAGATTAAAGATGCTATTTGTTCAACTGTTGATGTGATGCAGGCAATGGCGTCCTCAATATGCTCTCTGCTACCTAAGGTTATTCCTTTCTTAAATTTCACAAATGAAGAATGTACTTTCTCGACTCCCTTTGTGAAAGTGTGTTGGGAATTTTTATTTTATTTCATTGCCTTTATTGCCCCAGTGCTGAAGTGTAGTCAAGGTAGCCATTCTGTTCTATACTAAGATTCAGAACCCTAGTGAATAGAACTGGACACTAAGAGAGGACTGAAATGACTTTTGGTTGTTGAATGTGTTTCCTAGTTTATCAAGTTTCTATGGACCCTGTGTATATTAGCCGTATCCCAACTAGTTAACTAGATTAGCATTAATGCTCAGCTCAGTTGATTTAATAGACCTTGTCGTCATTCTTGAATTTAAATATACTGATCAGGATCCTAATGTTAAAGAATCCTGTTGAATAAGCCAATATAAGGGGGTCTGAGCCTGCAAAAATATTATCGGAATTTTTAGGCAAAACAAGAAAAAACGAGAAAAGAAAGAAAACGTGTGCTTATCTACAAAGCCTTAAAAGTTAAAATGCACAATGCCTTTGGTTTTGTTTTGAATTTTCTTAATTCCTTTCTTGTCAAAAGGAGCATTGTTAAATGGTAACTGGTAAGTCTCTAAAAATGAGCAATGTTAGTGTCCATAATGAAAGAATTAGTTAGAAAAGTAAGTGTTCAAACTTTTATACTTTTGCAAGCTTAAGCCAAGCTATACCTTGGTGGTGGTATCTCTTCCTAAGCTAGATTACTAAGTCTGATTCATGGTAATCATGTGTAAACAGGTTGAACAGGCAAATTCGTTGGTGTATGAGCTTTCTAATACAGCTGCCCAAGAGCATGCTTCACTTGATCAATGTAAAGATCTCTTGTCCAAGGTGGCAGCAATCCAGGTACCCACGAAATTCACTCCCCACCCCACCCCACCCCCACCCATAGTATGTAAAGCTTTCAATTACAAATTGACTTCTTAATAGGAAAAAAGGTAAAATTGCAGTGATCTTTTTCCCCACCCACTATATGTGTGAAGCTTTCAATTACAGTTTACAAATTGACTTTTTAAGAGGAAAAAGTAAAATTGCAATGATCATTTTTCATAATCTTATCCATGGATTTACCAGTTGGTACATTTGACATTTTATTACTAAATATTTTTAATAGAGCTAACATAGTTATATAAACAGGTCAAGTATTGTAGCCTGAGGACGCATCTGTCACAGCTGAAATGCTAATTCATCTAGCTCAACAAGAGAAGTGTAAACCACCACATCTCTGACTGCTCACATGATCTTCTAACTTCATCCTACACTCTTTCTTAACCAAGCGCTGCTCGGGTGACAGCATCAACTACTATCCAAAAGCTGTTTAGTTTATCAGCTAAGGAGTTAACAGTGCCGGGCACAGGGAATGCTGCTATAAACTGCAATTTGCGTGTGTAGTAGGTAGGAGCTTGCCATTTGATAGTTCACACAATTAGATTTTAACCGATCTTAGGCATCCAGAGTATAAGTATATCTGTAAATGTGCATTGTCTCCACATCTCTCAATATTTGTCATCTTGTGCAAGTGCAACTCTCATGGCGTCCCCCATTTATTTTGATTTTTTTTTTTTTTTTGTTGCTTTTTAAGGATGTCATAAATTGTGTGCGCATGATATTGCTTGGGACTGATAAGATGAGCTTTAATCCCCGTGTAATCTGGGCATGATCATGACTACATTGATGAGTGATATCCTTTTGACATGATTTGGAAAAGATTGTAAAAATTTTGCTGGTTTTCAGGTACAGGCATGTGGGCTTTTCCTAATTCCTGTTACTAATGCAAAATCCAATACTCGTGAAGTGTGTGTGTTTGAGTGTTGGGGGCAATAGATAAGTCCCTTTCTAGACGTCAGGTTTGGATGCGTTTCTTTATATTATCAGATGCACTATCACCACCAGTCCACCACAACAATAATAAATCAATAAAAATTAAAAGTCTATGAGATTTGATAACAAGATATTGTCAAAACTTCTTGAAATCTAGATTCGGCTACTATAGTAGAGTCTTTTGGGCCTACAATAGTGTGCCTGAGGTAAGCTCAACGTGGCCAATAATGTAAAGCCCAAATAAAAAATTTCTATTGTTCCCTTCTTAAAAAATAAAAGAGAAAAAGAAATGTATGTAAACTTCATGAAGGAAGGAGAATTGCAATTACAATAAAATAAGATTTTGTGAGAGGAAAAGAGGATCAGAGAAAAATGGACATATTATTTTGTGAGCTCGGATAAGGTGGATCTGGGTTTAAAATACACAATTTATATATTGAATATTTACAATTTATATCATACTGAATGTTTCACATTCTGTAGGTAAATTGTGATGGATTCACCTTTGGACTCGAATCTATGGTATAACTATTGAGAAAAATGCTTTCTAAATGTGGAGTGAGAAAGAAAGGAGGAGTGGGAAGGCGGGCGGCGTGGCGAAACGCCACAGCCAAAGCGAATCTGCGAGCACTGAGTTCTCTCGCGGCGAAAATGCTATCACGCCAATTGCGTGGGGCACTGTTGCCGTGGACCGTGGTAGTATAAGCATATAGTATAGTATATTAACGACTGTGTGAGTGAGTGTATATGTTTCTGTACTTTTCCAAAAGCATGACGTGGATAGCACTGCTGATGGTGGAGGATAACTGTGGGCCCATGGTGATGTGTACCGCACCCCCCATTCTCCCTTGGATCGCTCCCGTTCCTTTCATGTCCATAGCAACCAAAAGTCATCTTCTAATTTGGCATTCACCTTCCTCATCTCACCCTCCCATGGCGAATCACCCTTCCTTAAAGCTTTGTCAAATTCCAGAAACCCCACACCAAATTAGCAAACATGCACTTGCTAAACTTTTGGTTAAAAAGAAAGAACAAAAAAGATAAGATTTATCATCCCAAAGTATGAATTTTCTAATTATGATATCATTCTGCAATAATTGTGGTCAAGATATTTGTTAATTGCAAAATATCTCATTCGACATTAAGCGAATATATCGTCAATACCTATGTTGAATTTCTATAAGTAGTTGTCGAATTAGATAATTGCATTCAAATTAGTCCCTAACAATATAATAGGTTTAGTAACCGTAAAGTTTTAAATTCAACCCTTTTTTAAAACTGTAGTAATAAAACTAATGTTTTCATGTACAGTTGTTGATATTTACCTAGAGAGATTTTAAATGTTAATAACAAAATTTATACACTATATTATTCAGAATATAGAGTTTATAGACTAACATAAATACCTATTGTGGGTTTGATTGGTAAAAAGAATAGAGGAATCATGCTTAGTCTTTGAATTCAAACAAAGCACTGTAACGATCGCTATCATCATCATCAATAATAATTACATTATTACATATATATAATAGTCATTAGGTAGATAAATAATTAGTTAATCTTAAAATTTATGGATCATAAATGTTAGCATCATATATTGGATGAAAATATAAATAATATTATATGGAATATATGGTTAAGGTGCACGAGAATGATGATAGTTGCAGCTAGCCCGGAAAAAGGGGAAGAGAAAGTGACAAAATGAATTGTGTTTTTTGACGTTTATTGAAGAACAAGAACAAGACGGCGGCGCTCATAGTTAGAGAACATGGAACTCAGATCATAACTGTCGATTCCGACTCACTGAGTCCACAGAATTAGACTCCGAAAACCAAAACTGATTCCATTTATTGATTAATTAAACAAAAAGGTTGAGAAGCTTTGGCTCTTTCCCACCTACGACGTCTCTCACGCTCCGGCACCCGCTCTCGTACACCTCCGACGACGTCTCCGTCTCCGTCTCCGACCCGAACGCGGCCGACGACACGCGCTTCTTCTTGTTCCCCGCGCCTCTGCTGGCCGTCGGCATTTGATGCTTCCGGGGATCGGACGGCTGGGACTGCGTCACCACCGAGACTTCCGGGATCTTCCAGGCGCCCTCGTGGAGGAAGATTCTGGATGCCTCGTCGAAGCTCGGCGGGCTCAGAAAGTCGGTGGCGATCGGCTGCAGCGCGCCGCCGGCTAGCACTGTCTCCACGGCTTGCACGCACACGTGCCAGTTCCCGGTTGACAGTAGCCCTACCGCCCCGCTCACTGGATTCACCGTCCTCCCACATGCCTCGTACAACAACGACTTAAACAAAGCTGTTTTTTTTTTTTTTTTGGCCAACAAACCAAAACAATAAATCAAAAAAAAAAAAAAAACGGAAAGACAAACGGAGAAAAGAGTGGTACCGGGTCTTCTGGTGATGGGGACGGAGGAGATGAAGGACATGAGGTCGCTCCGGCCAAAGAATTTGGAGACGAAAAGAGTGGCGTTGGCCTGAGCTTGAGCGTTATCAATCTCTTCCAAACACGGCCTAAGGATGCAGTTCACACCGCACCCTCTTCGCAGCACCCTACAACCATTGCAGCTCATTTTTCCCCACTCCCTCAAATCCCTTTCTTCCCCACACTTGTGAAAGAGGGACCTCTCCGCTCTCAAATTTATTAATACAAAAAAGTAACCATAGTCAAGTGAGTGTTTGGTTGGCTATACCCCTCTATCCAACCCAAAAAACATTAAAAAAAAATATGTCTGTTCCTTTGTAACGTCACGTTAAAGAGTTTTAGATTAAAATTTTTTAATATCAGTAAATGAAATTAATTTAATTTGTACGAGGTTAAAAATTTTGATAAGAGTCAAATTCTGTGGGCGTGACATACAAATATGGGTGGGTAGTGGGGTTGGTGAAGGTCATAATCAAAGCATAGCTTTAATATTTGCTTTTGCTTCCAAATTCTGGGTGCGAGCTGTTCCGAGTTTCCGCGACTTTAGTTTCCCAATGGGTACCGTTGGATATGGATTTTTCTTGGACGATGACTCATTTTGTCCTTTGTTTTGTACTTTTGATATTAGCTTTTTTTGACACGAGGGAGCTCATATGGCCGGGCCGATGACGACTGACTGAGGTGCCTATCAGCCGTAGGTTTTTATCGGTACCAGATCACAACAAGACATTTTTTTTTGAGAATCCATACAATTATCTTCTTCACTTCACGTCATTTTTTTATTCCATTTTATCGTGGATAAAAAAATTTATATTTTAAAAATCCACTTATTATTTTTTAAAATATTTTTCGTACATCTCCAATATTCCTCTCCTTCTAATCTCTTATGCTGCGTGTCTGATTATTAACGTTTAAGAAATGCAGTTGGGCCTTACAAATTGGGCTGGATTCTTATCTATAATTGTGGCCCAAAAACAAAAGGCCCATCTTCCCTTGTGTTAGACCCTTAATTCGGATTAGTCTACGGTTGGTTGGCTTTGGTTGATCAATCATTTTATCAAAAATTTTAAATTTGGGCTCAAATATTGAGTATATGAAGCAGACTTAAATTTTTTATGTCAATTATCCGTTCATAGAAGTTCCTACATTTCAACAAAAGAGTGTGTAACGATGAATATCTTAAATTACATTTAATAACATAATAATTGCCCCTGCAAAGGACAATATCCTCCAATGAAAAAGTACATATTATCATGGTATTGTGCATATGATACAAAATTAAACGTGTAAACTAACTATCAATTGTTTAAATTTTTAATTAAAATGGAACACACTATTCCCACAGAATGGCAGGCACTATATTCCATTTCCAGGATGTACCGATTTCGATGCCTTTAAGGAGACGGTAGATTAATTACCTGCGAGTACGTACAGTATATCAACGTGTTTCCATTGTTTTTACTGGGTTTCTGAATTGATTCGATCTTGCCCTGAGCTAAATCTCTGTATACCTGTTGAATTGGTGCTGCGTTCATGAAAAATGCATGATGCTGTCATTTAATTTAAACAATTAACCGTCCTCAGGTAAGCCCTTGAAGGATATTAATTAGTTAATTAACCGTCTAAACAAACATGCATGCATCTTGAATCTTGATACTAAAGTGCCACGTGTTTTGTAATGGTTGTCGCATGTAGTTTCATTAAGTCATTAGCTGTCACGTTTCATTCTTATTCATTCTCAGGGCTTCCAATTAAACATATTACTTATTGGAAATGGTTGTTGTTACGAACTTTAAGTGGTTGTCGGCTAAGGTCACACAACCAATCTACTTAGGAGAAAATGAAAGAAAGAATTAGAACAGTGGGGACGAGTGCCTGAATTGTTATTATTGCCTTAAAAGACTGCAAAAATTTAAAACCCCTCTCACACTTTTTCTTTTAAGGTATTTATACTCGAGCTTTATTTCAGCCAAATAAGAAAATAAATTTAGTCCGCATAAATAAGTCAACTAGTCACAGAGGTAAGTGATAGAATTGGTGTAATGTAAGAATAACCTCTCAAAATGAGGGTTTCATGTGCGCACTAGGCATTGAATAAAAATTTAATCTTTGTTAATCAGTTGAGTGATTTGAGTCTAATTTATCCTTCACAAACTATACGGTTGCAGTGTGGGGCACCTAGAGAAAGTAAATAATTGAGGAAATTATTATGTCGATCGAGTTGGGGTGTAGGGTGGTGCGAGCAAGGAAACTTCGTCAGGCAAGAATGGGAAAAATGAAAGTGATAAATTAAACTAATCAGTCGTGCAAAGCCGGCCATTCCAAGAGAACAATATCTGATTTCTTGAAGAGTTGTCCAAATCTCTTATTCCATTTTCCAAAATTAAAAATTTTACTTTTCTAAAGTACAGTATATTATTTCCATTTTTTTTAAAAAAATTTTTTTCAAGAATTTAAGATCGTGCCATGGGCGGTGTAAAATCATAATATTCAATTTCTAAAATTTCAAAAGTACCAGAAAGGCAGAAACCAACAGCGCCAATAATCCATTTTGTTTAATGAATGATTTATGTGTACTTGTGGTTGTACTGTATACTCAGTTTCCTTTCGTGCTAAAATATGTTAATTCAGGCGGGAGCTTCGGCGGAATCAAAGGAATGAATGAGCAAATTAGCGACTAAGTTCAGCTTATCTGAATCTCTAAGCTAGTACTGCTTTCTATCTAGGGTTCATTCATATATGGATCGGATAATGATGACATTTTTTTAAAGAATAAAAATTATTTATTAAATGTAATAAAATTACTGATATCACAGCTGCGTTTTGGTTCTGCCACGTATGAATTTTTCCTGCTTCCCAAGAACACTTACACGATAATTATATTAGGTAGTTTGTTTATTGGATTGCTGTTTGGCCTGCATTCACCAATCATCACCATGATAGTCTGGATTACTACGTCAAAAGTTATAATTCACAACGAATTCTCATGATGGACTTTGATACCACTTGTTAAGATCGCAACGAATGCACAACTTTATTTCCTTATATACCGCTAACACATTTTCGAGAGGCAGAATAGTGAACTTGACCATTTACGGGTCTCCGCCCTAACACTTGTCATCTGCATGCATCTTTTTGGTGATTGGGAACATTTAGAATGAGTTGCAGCCATTTTTAGGGTTAGTTAGGTAGCTGATACTTATGATGACAGTTTGTAGTTTAACAAGTTCTGTATGGTTGGAAGTTGACGGTTGTTAGGTATTGAGGCAATGGTGTTGCTATGTCGGGATGAATTCGTCATGCATACTCATCTCCACGATCATGCCCCTCCTTCTCTCTCGTTTTTCTTATCTAATTAGTATTCAAGATTAACATAACATAAATACCACGTTTTCTCAATTCCATTACTGCAATACCGCGTCTCTCACTGTTCTACCAAACCACATTATCATATTGTTGAAGTTAATTAATCTATCTATTTTATCAGGTGATGAAGGAAATCGTAGCCACTACTCAGAAGGTGTGAAAAGGGTACGGTGAATCATAGCTCTCAATACACTTATGTGTAATAATTCGTAAATCACACAGAGGGGTAATCGCACATTAGGAAGACCTTGTGAGATGTGTTAGATTAAGAAAGCGTTAGCATGAATATAATTAAATTTGTGGATTAAACCGTTGGATGAGCTGAGATAATAGGGATGAAAATTAATGAAAAAGAGAAAATAAGCGGTGACAATTTTGTAATTTTCTACATTATTTATATTTCGGCGGTGCATTACGTGCTAGTGTGTAATCCACTTATAAGTGCTATATGGTGCACTTTAGGGTGATACGTGGTGCACTCAATCTGTACTGCCTGCACTTAGTATTGCACCACTCAAACCCGTTGACGAGTTTAATATATACACACACTAATACCAAATTGAACATTGTAAATAATTTTAATTAAGTTTTATTAGTTAAATTAAACATATAAAATGTTATGCTAGACTTGGTTGTCGACCATGGATTAGTCATGCTAGACATGACGATCCAATTATTAGATTGAGACAGTTAACCAACAGTCTTAACATAATGCATATTAAGCCAAGTTAATTAACTGTTTAGGCCATTTAATGGACTATATATTTTATGCTTTTTTTTTTTATGGAGAGAAAGCTGTAATCACTATATGATGGTGCATACGGAATAAACTTTACTTTTGTGTAATAGATTAATAGTCTGCATACCACACATAAAAAGTAAATCGTACTAAAACAATCCACGCAACGAGCTTAACCATGTTACCAAGAATCAAATTTATAACATTCAGATATGTAAATTATGCTCCATCCACTTTAGCGGTCCTTTTGGATTAATTGAAAATACGTCTCGCATAGCCGGAGACATTGCATAAGTGCATAACGTTTGGAAATAGTATTACTAATTTATAAAAGAATAAATTATATAATTATTCAGTTTAGTCAAAAACTCATTTAATTAAAATTATACAATTTATTTTCATATATTTTATTTCATCATTGCCTGAACTTGGCCCCCCTATGAGTTGTACTTTGCCTGGTTGTTGGCCCCACAGTGGACTCCTGCAATTAATTATAAAAATTTAGGACCTTTTCCCTCTTAAAATAATCATTTGGAGTGTATAAAATTAATTATTATACAAATAAGTCAAATGCTCACTTAATTGTATTAATTAACAATAATCTCTCAATTCTTCCCAGACCCTTCTGGCATTCTGGCCTTCTGGTTATGGGTATAAATATGTCTCCACCTTCCTGTTTTCTTCAGTACCAAAAAACATACTTTGTCACTCAAAAAAAAAAAAACAAAAAAACATTATAATGGAGCTTGAAGGAGCTGCTTTCTTTGATGAAGAATGGGATTCTCTGACCAAGATGTTCTCTACTGAAAACATTGATTTTCTGGTTCAGCTCCAAGATGATAACTTTTTCTTGAATGATCATGAAAATGAAGCTCCATTGTCGTTCTGGCAAGCTGTTGAAGCTAACAAGCTGATCAATGTAACAGAGGGTTTTTTCTCTGCTAACTGTTCTGATGCTCCGATGATCATCAACACTAATAATTTGCAGTATTTTTCTCAAGAAAGTGGCAATGGTGATTTCCTTATTGATCCCAATTCTGAGAACAATCAGAAAAATGCAGATAATTGTAACCTAGATCCTGTTTCTGAACCTGGAGAAGTTATCAGCTTGAAGAGGAAGTTGGAGACAGTAGAAGAACAGCAAACATTTAAGAATGATTCAGCTCAAGATCCCAGGAAAAAGCCTCAGGCTTCAAGAGAGGTAAGTACTTCAGTCTTCAGATTTCAGACATTCTGCAACAACAATTTTCTGTCAGGTTTCTTAAGGGTGATATTTACTGGTTGCAGACACAGAAGAACAAGAGGAAGGCAGTGTCAAAGCCGAAGAGAAACCAGAAGATTAGTCACAACAGCAATGAAGGAGGAGAGGAGATCAATGGTGGGCAGAATACACAGAGCTCAAGCTGTAGCAGCATTGATGATGAATCTAAAGCTTCTCAGGAGTTGTTGAATGGTGAGCTGGAGAGTTCAGAGTCCAAAGGAAAATCAAGGGCCAGCAGAGGGGCTGCTACAGATCCTCAAAGCTTATATGCAAGGGTATATATAAATATAGAATAACATCATTTCAGACAGTAATTCTATGAATGTGTGATTCATAAGCTTACCAGTGTTGTTGGCTGATGATATCTTGCAGAGAAGAAGGGAAAAAATAAATGAAAGATTGAGAATATTGCAGAACCTTGTACCCAATGGAACAAAGGTTGACATTAGTACTATGCTTGAGGAGGCTGTTCACTATGTCAAATTCCTACAGCTTCAAATTAAGGTAACAGATTGAACAATTTCACACTATACTTACATACTATATACTTGTGCACATATATATTCATCTATTTATTGCGAGAAGCTTTTTTTTTTTTCTTTTTTTTTTTTTCAATTCGGTATATAAATTAACTGAAAAAGTTATGGTGTGGTGTTGCAGTTATTAAGCTCAGATGATATGTGGATGTATGCACCAATTGCCTACAATGGAATGGACATTGGCCACTATCAGAAGATGCTGCAGCCTACCTTGTGACCCTGCAAATTATGTATTCAGCTATTGAAATTTTGTATTATTTAATTAACTTTCTTTCTGTAACAACCCATACCAAGATTTTTTTTAATTAAATATTATTGATACATTATTACATATATATAGTAACATTCTAAAAGAGTTCTCCTCCCATTAACATTGGAGTCTCCACTTATTCATTAATCAAGTTAACCAGACACTTAACTTAGTAACTATAAGGTTCTAGGTTAGACTTTCTGCGTATAGATTCTCATCCCTCTCTAGCACTCTAGCAGAGTTAATAAGTATGAAATTGACCTGTAAGTCCGTCATAAAACCAAACCACATATTATATATTATTAGTTCCATCATTAACAACAACCTAACAGACATTCATTATATTTATCTGAAAAAAAATGAGATCAGAGTGAGTTAACTGGCCGAAAGAGTAGAAATATATTTATATTATTGAAGCTAGCTAATAACTTACTGTTGACAGAACGGATATTATGACATGCAGCAGCCACCTAGAAACCAAAAAAGAATATTTTCAATTAACAAAACTTTATCAACTATATGATCAAAGTATAACCTCTACTTAGAAAAACTTAATTATACCAGAACAATTAAACCGTGTGTTAAATGTGCACCTTGTGAATACTATACAAACTTGCCAATTTAGACCACTCCTTCATTTCGCTCTACAAACCCTCTGAAATCATGGTTACAGAGAGAGAGAGAGAGAGAGAGAGAGAGAGAGAGAGTAGTGCATCGAGACATAAAGGAGATGAAATGGGAGAGAAGAGGGGCTGTGGTATTGGTTGTCCGAATTTAGGGTTGGGTGTGCCATTGGATTGAAGGAAATTGAAGTGAAATTAGAATCCGAAAAGAGAGATGAGAGAGCGTGAAGACAGAAAGCAGAGGAAAGGGAGAAAAGGTAAGCTGTGGTCTGGGATGTCTGAAACTAGCATTTTATACTTGGGCCAAGATTATTGATTTTGGGCTTTACCACATAGAAGATATTTGGGCTATAATTAAATTATTTACACTTTTGGGTCAATTTTAATTTTTAGGCTTAAGATATATAAGGGAATTTCGGCAATGTATACCAAATTTCCGTTGAGTTTTAGAACGTTTGTAATGATTTTTTTTTTTTTGGGTAATGAAAAAATAAAAATTTTTAAAATGAACTTAGAAAAAAACTGCAATGAAGTAATTAAAATTGAATCATGTGCTCCATCCAACTAAAAACCTAAGCTGATAGTTGGACTGCACAATTAAGGAATTTATTGTTTCGTAAAAATAAATGGTTTTTGAATGTTAATTTAAAATAAGAAATATGAGTGTGGTGAAATAGTTTTTATCTTTCACAAATTGTCAGTTAAA
Source organism: Ipomoea triloba (assembly GCF_003576645.1). NCBI lineage: Eukaryota > Viridiplantae > Streptophyta > Magnoliopsida > Solanales > Convolvulaceae > Ipomoea > Ipomoea triloba. The sequence continues at coordinate 36,274,476 of NC_044916.1, read as the reverse complement.
TTGCAGAAAATCTAGGCATTTATGTGTTCAATTGTAACATTTTAAAATTTATGAGATAGTTTGATTTTTAATTTTACCTTTTTTAAGTATCATAGTTATTTTTATATGTGATTGCACATTAATTAATACAAGTAAGAAACCTGCTTTCGTGTGCTCCAGGCTCGAATGCGAAATGAGTTTAGATATTGCCAAAACGTTAACATCAATTGTCATTTATACATTTATTCCGTTTTGTTTCCGTCAAAACACGAACTTCACGGCGTGAGGTTGACAATCAAGAAAGGCAAACATGACAGAGTTTTTTTGGGTGTAGCCCATGATTTTTATTTCAGACACAACTAATTTCATCGTCGAATTATAAGTATCTCTATTGGGTGAGACAATTGACCTAGATATTTAAAATTGTTACATATCTACAATTAAATATCAAACTCTTGACCTTTGGTTAAAGTAAATGATAGAATTGTTGTAGCCATACATTGGCTGGGGCGAGAGAGATGCAAAAAAACACAGAAAATTTAAAATATTGAAAGAGGCACATGATAGGGCAATGCACATGTGATGTGTGAAAATCATGCGCTCTGCCAACGATGTTCGCTGCAGACGGCGAGTTTTGTCTGTTGAGGAGAACGAATCTGCATCCGATATGTTTTTGTGTGTGTACTGTACTGTAGATCTGAGCAGGAACACATTATTGTAACATTCTTTTTTCTGAAATATAGATTCAGGATTAGAGCAGCATTGTTTAAGGTTGTTACGCTCCTAAAATGTTATTATTATTATTATTATTATTATTATTATTATTATTATTATTTTATTTTTTTTTGAAAAATGTTACGGAGTATTATTTTCTCTTTATTTATGTAATTTTAATTTACTCTTAAAATATAATACAAATATTAAATAACATTCAATTTATTTTTTTTTGATAATAATCTCTCGAGACTAATTCATTGAATCATAAGCGGAAACGTTTACAAGAAAGATTAATGGAATGGACAAACATTCCTTACAGTCAGACATAGAAACAAATTTCCTAACAATGTTATCGAAAACTACATTCAATTTATTTTTAAAAAGGAAAAATGTAATTTTAGTCCCTTAATTGTTTATTGCTAACGATTTTAGTCCTTACCTTTTTATCATGGCAATATATACCTCTAACTCTTCAAAAAGTTATATTTTTAAATTTTAACTCTAGACTAACAAAATTATTCAACTCTATTAAAATTTAACCTAGTACATGAATATTTTAAAATTTTATTCGCTTTGTTCTTTATATCATTGTTAGTTTTGGTATTTTATATGCAAAATAGATATTTGTCAACATTCTTCGTTAAATTTGTTCTTTTCAATGTGTCACATCGTCTCTACTTTCCCTATATGACCATGATAAAATCATTTTTTAAAATTTTACAAATGAAATATTGAGAATAAACAATATTATAGTTTAAAAATATTATAAAGTACTAAATACTCATGTACTAAGTAAAATTTTAATGGAATTTAATAATTTTGTGGTCCAGGGGTTAATATTGTAACTTTTTTTGAAGAATTAGTTGTGTATATTGCTATGGTAAAAAGTTAGGTACTAAAACCACTAACAAAAACAATAGTGGGGCTAAAATTACATTTTTCCCTTTAAAAAATGTGGATCACCTTGCTCACACATAGTTTGCATTAATTTCATGTTAGTTTTTTTATTTTAATAATTAAAAAAAGGAAATAGGAAAAATGAAAAACAAAACAAAAACAAAGCCATTTAATGTTACAAAAATATCTCCTTTTTTTTTTTGAACAAAAATATTGTAATATGTAATATGCAGTATTTAAAAAAACAATAATAGTATATGTATATGTGTATAGCGATAAGAATCCCAAGGCTAAAATCCACCGAAACCCATCCTTTTATTGTTTGAATAGAGATATCACATCTGCAATTTGTTCCGTAGGCTCAAGGGTGAATGTTTACAAGTGGAGCAAGATTTGCCAATCAATTTTTCATAGATAACAATCTAACATGATGTCACTTATGTTATGTGGAACGTCGCTCTCCCTGTCGCGCCAAAGGGTTTCCTGTTTATTTTTAGTGCACAAATAATAATATGATTTTAATTATATTAATTTATAAAAAAAATTACCGCATTGTTAAGTTTGTTGTCACTACTTGAATATATATTGTAAATAAAATCTATCTTGTAAATTAACCGGTCACAAGTAGGTAATTTTTTAGATTACTCACAATTAATTAGTTCAAAATTTAAATCAAGAAAGTTAAAAAAAATCACTTTTTACTGAAAGTTGAATTTAAAATTATTAATTACTGAATCGTCAACTGTTATAGGTAAACAATATTTGGGAAAAAAGTAATGATTTTATATCCGTATGATGAATATAACAAATACGGAGCGTTTCATGATGACCACGTTACATAGTACATTTACTTTTCGTACGTTTTCATCTGAAAAGAAAAAACAGAATCATAATTACGTTAAAGAGGAAAAAAAATGTATCCACACATTGACACGCACCGATTAACAAACCCAAAATCGCAAGAAAACCAAATTTGAAGGCAAAGCGAAAATTTACAAGCAAAGTTGCGTTACAAGTTACAGGCATTGGAAGACTATTTACAGTTTAGGTTTTGGTTTTTCTCTATCTTGCTGTTCTCTCCCTTTCTTTTCTACTGTTTGATTGCAATGGCGGCGTGTGGGGGCGCCGTCTCAGACTAAATGATCAGAGGCTCCGCGAGCAGCGGCGCTGGCTGTTCTCGGCTGCCGTAGAAGTTGAATCAGTGATTCCGCCTGTCCACAGATCAAGCCACCAAAAACGACAGAAACGCACGAGTCATTTATTACATACAGCACAATAATCAATTGCTAATGTTAATTTAAGGCATTATTATTTAAATAATTAGGGTTGGGGATTTGTTTAAGTGAATGCCGGTGCCACTTAACTTACCGACCAATCAAGGAATCAAATGATAAACTGATCTGGCTTTTTTTTTCATTTTCGTTCGTTCATCAGATCAAACTAAATGAATGGATTTGGCATAGCAATAAAAAATGATTTCTGCTCTGCAGTCGATGATTAATTTTTTACCTTTTGTTTGGCGCGACTTGTGCCGGATTGCGACAAAGCGACCAAAGGAGGAATCGCACCTTCGCGGGCCACCAAGGTACGATATGGCACGCTGTCCTCACATAGTTGCAACAGTATCGCCACCGCAATCTCCTTCTGTCGCTGCGACCCCACCTCCACGATCTCAACCAGAACCGGAATTCCGCCTTCCTCAACAAGCGCCGCCCTAGCCTCCGCCGCCGACGCCAGGACGCTCACAACGAACGCTGACTTATCCACCATGTTTGAACTAAAATCAGCCATTAATTCCACTAGAGGCTTCATTATTCCGGCTTGCACAGCCCTGACTTTGTTTTCTTTGACCGAACAAATAGAGTATAGAGCCGTTGATGCGTCCTTTTTGCCGCGTAAATTTCCGTTTTCTAGAAGGCTTACTAGCGGTGGAATCGCGCCGGACCGTCCAATTGCTACTTTGCTCTCTTCAATTTGCGAGAGGCGGAGAAGAGCGCAAGCGGCGTTCTCTTTGGCGACGGGGGTGCCTACTTTAAGAGCCCTAACGAGCGGCTTGATTGCTCCAGAAGCCGCGATGAGCTGCTTGTTTTCGTCGCAGAGCGAGAGGTTGAGAATTGCGGTAACGCCATATTCTAGAAGCTGAGGATCGGTGGACGAAATTAGTGAAATAAGCGGTTTAATTGCTCCGGCTCTAGCGATTTTGATTCTGTTCTCCGGTTTGTTCTTCGCAAGGAGTCGGAGTTCCATTGCTGCCTGCTTTATCGCATCGATTGAGCTCGAATCCAGATCGGAGACAAGTTGAGGAATCAATTCGTCGGAGTTATCGGTGGCGCAGGCCAGCAATAGCCGACGACTCTGCGAAGAAGCCGTCGGGAACTCGCCGGATCTATCACTGTTGCAGTCGCTGAAAGCCGAAGAATCATCGTTGATGCTGAGATCGCTGAAGCTTCGTCCCATATAAGTGTAATTCGATTGAACCTCCGTTTCCATTCCGCGGAAGTTGCTCAACTTCATCAACCACCGGTACCGGTTATTTGATTCCGGCGAATAAAATCTCCCGGAAAATAAAAGCTGAAAACGATCTCCGCCTAGTAGTAGCTATAGGGGAAGGATTAAGGAGAAGCCTCCGTGGAAAACCGGTTGGAGATCGAACAGAAAAGTAAAAATATTGTAAGAGAGAAAGAGGGGAGAAAGAGGGATAGGAAGAACACCTGGATTAGAGCATTGGGAGAAGTTTGGACACGTGCACGACCGTACTCGAAAATCCCAGTCCGGCTAGCACGTGAGAACTGGAAGCCTTCTCTTTAAACGCGTGCGTGGAAGGTTCACTATTCGATGGAGGCATGGAGCTTTTCCCTGACTCGCTTTCAATTTTTTTCCTTTTTCCTTTTTCCAAAAATTCTAGGTAAGATATTATATATATTATATTGAAAAAATTGATGAACTTTGTCCTCAAAATATTTTTTAAAATTGGTAAATAATTTAATGATGAAAGCAGTCATTTTATTTTTCTATATTTCATAAAAGTATTCTTCCATCTAATTATATTACTTTTACCGTGATAAAATGTAATTACCAATTTCAAATTATATTTCAAATAAATCTATCTGTTAATTATAATTTGTCATTTTTTGTTAGGGAGTTTTTCTATACAATAGTAGGAGGTGGTTTAACTCTTTTTTTTAGTTAGATACAAAAGAAGACGTAAATTCTTTCTATTCTAAAAAAAAAAAAAAAAGACATAAAATTCTTTCTTTTATATTTAAAATTATCAATTTATCATGCAGTATTCATTTGCATTGTATACGTGGAATTAAATAATAAAAAATAATATTGGTATAATAATAAACAATAATGATGATGAGCTATGACACCAAAAGATATGTTGTACCTAACCTATTATTATCAAGTAATTAAATACGGAGTATCTTTTATTAATTATTATTATAATAAAAGACAAATAATGCTACAAGTGACTATTAGTCTAATACACGTACTAACTAATCGCACCAATTGAAAGGCATTAAATAATATCTCTTATCACAAAACATGGTATATATATATATATATATATGCTTTATAATTCGTAGATATAAAATTACTAAATTTAATTATTTTAATTAACATTTGTTAGCATTTTCCAAAGGAGAAAAACAATTTTGTTAATATCAGTGGGTTGGATGTCCGCGGTCAAGTATTTGATCTATTAGTTCAAACAGTTACAAGCAGTATTGCGTGGACCACGGTAAAAAAACACAAAGTATATTATTTTAACTCAAAAAAATTTCATTATTCTAACACATAAAGTACATTATACATTACCAACAACACAACTGAAGCACAAGCACAAAGAGTCAACAATCCACTGAGATTGTAGTTTGAATACCTTAATTGATATTTGAACTGTATAAATACATTGAAAATGAGATTGTAGTTTGAATACCTTAATTGATATTTGAACTGTATAAATACATTGAAAATGACTTGTAAAGGTTCACAATATTTTCACATTAAGCAATAATTATACACTATTTCGTCTTTTGCTAAATTTAACCCGGGTTCTCCCGAAATTCCTCCCCGCAAAGAGAGCTTACTTGCCACTTGAACTACCCTACTGAGTTTATACACTATTTCTTCTGATTCTCTATAACATCACACTTTTTGACCAGTTGTGTTGATCAGCCTTCAATTGATTTTGTAGTAAATTAGAGTATAGTTATTACTTTATTAGTAGTAGGTGTTAGTTGTAATTTTGAAATATTAACTGCCTATTAATTAAAAGGCTAAAAACAATTAAAGTCTAGTCAACGAGCACTATGGATGGCAGTTAGTGACTCTATGGATGAGTTTAGGGCAGCTTTTTTGATATGGACCAAACTTCAGGCTAAGCACTAGGTGACACTTGGATGCGTCCAGAAACTTTTTCTTCCTTTTATGTTCACATTGAAATGAGGACAAATAATAACATAATATTTGTTTGAAGAAAAAAAGAGAGAAAAAGAGAGAGTTTCTTATTAAAAAAGTTTAGGTCATAATTAGAAAAGGTTAATTAATCCTTTAAAATTTGGCACTTTTTGGTCGGTAGCCATGACCATTTCATAAAAGAAGCAACGTTAGGCCCCAAAAAATGGAAAAAATAACTCAATTGTAATCATAACTTATCAATTCAATCAAGTAAATAAGACCCATGTTTAAAAGATAATAAAATGGCTGAGTCAATAGTGGAATGTATAAAGGCACAAGGGTGCAACTAACATAGCCTTAACCAAATGTACTTGGGTACGTTTAAAGCAAATTTATTCGAAATAGTTCAAAGCAATTTCTACTTGTAATTCAGTAATAATGACACAAATGTATCCGAAGTAGTTCAAAGTAATTTTTACTTTGTAATTTAGACAACACCATCAAGATTTTTTATTTTTTTTTAAAAATTTTTTTGGATGGGGTAAGAGCTGACTTGGAAGGGAGACAGATAAGAGAAAGGAGGGATAAGGTCATTGCACTATATGTGGTTTTTTTAGACTTGCAAGGAGAAGAAAAAAAAAAAAAAAAAAAGTACACCCGGTGCACCCTCTGGGCGGGTTAATTTTTTGTTTTGTTCTATTTTGTTTCTGAGATCACTTTTTTCTCATGGGAAAAGGTTTTTTCTACAAACAATTATGGAATACGTACTATGATAAACCCTGTAATTATACAAATCTATTTACTTTAATCACTCAATTATGTGATGGATGAGTTGGAAACAAAAAATAAGCCATCATCACCCAATTCATTCTTCTATTACCGTATGAATGTACACATTTATACGTAATCTAAAGTTAATTTTGAAGTCGGCAGCATTATATTGAATCTGGTGTGGCCATGTACAACATCAAATTTGTTTGGGCAAAGACTAAAGAGTATCGAACCAAATCTGGTGGGAGTACGAGGAGTAAGATATGCTGTGCGTTATATCCATTTCAGTCGTAGGGACACAACATTAACTAATGCAACACGACGAGCATGAAATGTTGGAAGGATCGATCACTTCACCACCGCTGTACGTTAACTAGTTGCATGAAATGTACAGATAATCGAGCAATTCCTGCAGCATATATACCTTTTACTGATTAGCAAATCTTGTGTGAAAACATCTTACATAATTAAAATGTAACGTTTTCATAAATTTATAAAATCATATTAAATTCTAAGTTAAAAAAAATATTACATATTTTATGTAAGACGATTTTATACAAGATTTTTTTTTTTTATTTCTATGCAAAACACTCATGAATTTTCAAATTAATGATATATCGAAAGGCTCCTACGAGGGGACCAAAACAAGAAAATGGAGATAAGGTTATTGTAGCGGGCTGTAGCCCTTCAGGACCAATAGTCATACATACATGCATGAGAGGAGGTGACCACATTTCATTTTAATTAAATAACCCTACCCTACTGCATTTGTGCATATACTGTATTGCTAGAATGCACAAGACTTTGCATTATTATTATTATTATTATTATTTTCATTTTTCTTTTGAGTGAGGATAAGATTTATATAAAATTTACATTAACAGTATTTGATTTCTATTCTGATTTCAATGTACAAACCAAACACACCCTTAATTTACCTTAAAAGCTGTGGTTTCTATTTGAAGGAAAGTGTGTGTGAAATTTGAATTTAAAAGTTTGGTGATGACTTTGTTGATAAAGAATGGACATGTGTAAAGAATTGAATGAAGAGTGATTAAAAGTAATTTGTAATGGTCCTACAAATTAAAGAATTTATGCATCAACTATATTAACGGCATAACCGCTGCTAGAGAAATGATTAAATTTGGAATTCTTTTCGGCAGTCACAATTTTCAAATTTTTTGACCTCCGGCAAGGAAAAAACCAAGCCTGATTTTTCTGTTCTTTATAATAACCTTAGACTTTGAGGCTACTTAGATAGTTAGATACATATCTAATATCTTCTCCGAATCCACTCAATGTGTGTTTGGTTAATGGATTTATACATCAAAAATGAGAATCAAAATTATAGTTAATATTTGGTTGATAAATTTTTAAAACATAATTATGAGATTTTTTTTCCCTTCAATTAAAAACACTATTCCCTAATTAAAAATATATACCATTCCATATTATTTGTAATCTGATTTTAAGTTTGGATTAGTGATTTTAGAATTTTGTTTTGATATCATTATATTAGGATCAATTGTCTTAATTTATTTTATTTATGTATTTTTAAAACCCTTATTCTCATTATATTATCATACATAAACAAACATCAATATTTATAATCATTCTAATTTTACCCAACTGCCAAACATGCAGAAAACTTTCATCAAAACCTTCCTATTATCAAATATTTGATTCTTATTCCCATTCAAATTCTCTTGTGCAAACCAAACACACCCTCAATTTTAATTATAGTAATGCTATAAAATAGACCACATGCCTTTGTTATGTTAAATAGATTCGTCGACTAAGTTCGCTGCTCTATTTTGTTTCCTTTTGATATGTACGTCTCTGATTTATAAATCCCGCTCCATTATTCAAGTACACGCCTTGGTTAGTCTTCTCAGAGGTTTCCTAATCTTATCTTCCCTCTTTAGACATTTGTGTACAGCATTTTCCCTGTTGACGTAGAAGAAGGGAGGAATTTAGGCAGGGTTTACGTAGCAAAGTCGTGTATGACGGCTGTAGGCTTTTATATATTCAACACTATTTGCATATGCATAGCTGAACGGGAAAACATGATTCTTGTAACAGAAATTCACGAATTTAATTATTGTTAATATTTTTTTATCGAGTTGGTTGCATATCTCTTCTATGATTTGTAAACTATTATACAATAACAAAGTTTGATTTAATTCATCTTTTAAGTAGTGACGGTTGATTTTTCATGTTGTCCGAAAAGCACACCATATTGCCTTTACTTCAAGTATACTTCTCAAACTGAGCTTCAATGAACAATGGGTCTCTCTCATAATGGAATGCGTCTCCACCGTTGAATATCACATCTTTAATGATGGTGATATGATTGATCCAATCTATCCTTTCAGATGGGGTGACACTCTTTCTCATTATCTATTCATTATGGTTGATGAGGATCTAAGTGCAATGGACAAAGCCCATAGTTTACGCAGATTATCTGATCCATTTGGATTGCTTATTAGATTAGGCCCTCCCCAATAGTGGGTTTGGGCACAAAAATTAAGGAAACAAACTCACAACTTAGATTTTGAATAAATGGGAAGTTGTCCTTTTATATTAAATTTTTCTCCTGCAATTTGGAGATTTTGCAGGTTATGGTGGGCCCCACCATATAAGCTTTCAGCGCCTCACGCGTGCGTGAGGCGCGGAAATCGCGCCCAGGCGCGGGTGAATATATTTTTTTAAAATTTTTTTTTTTTGATTTTGTTTTTTTTTTCATTTTCTTTTTTCCTCCACTCTCATTTTCTCTCTCATAATCATACCTGCAAAATCCCCTTAAAATCTCATACTATTGAGTAGGGCCTTAGGCTGAAACTATAGAGCGGGTCAGAGAGAAGGTAAAGCCCATTCAAGAGCAATAAAGCATTTTGCCATTTGGGTAATTGGGTCATCAAAAGACCAACACATCATACACTACACGAGTAAATAAATAATTAATAAAAAAATTGTAAATTTATAAAATATCATGAATAAAGAAAATTGTACAATAAAAAATTGTAAATGTATAAGAAAATAAATACAATTTATACATTATTATATTATAGTACTCCGTATTATTTATCTTATTATCTATATAACAACTGAGAGAAGATTTTTTTTAAAGAGAAGTATAATCCAAATGAATCTGTAAATGTATATGATAACACTGCAATTGATTACAAGGACATAGTACAATTTCATCTATCAATAACTTGCATATAATTTTAGATACTATCGCGAGAGTAGAGAATGATTGATTAGGCTGTCCTTATCCTAGCCAATCTTCTTCTTACTGGATGATGCGGCACATTGAAAAATAATTTTTTATATGATGACATAATTAGCAAACTTGGTATTGCATCAAGTTTGTTAAACTTGGCAAAAGCAGTTACGGCAGCCTTTTGTACTTTTTTTTTTTTTTTTAATTTTCTTTCGATGTGATGTAAAAGTCGATTTTTTTTTAAGTAAAAGAATATTGCATGGATGTTAAATTTTTTAAAGTAAAAAAGTATTATAAAGATAAGGGCAATCTTAGCTCTTCGCTTTCATGTAATAATAACAAAAATATTTGACAACACCAAATATAAGAATATGCCAATTTCCATTGCAATCAGCTTAGCCTATTTGTGACGGTGATTTAAGGAGAAGTCAACTATGTTACGATATTATTAGTATTATTATTATTGACTTTTTGTTTTGGCGCAACGTTGATAGGGAAAATCGCCCACTTGCACTATTTTGGGTTTGTATTTCTAAACTGCCACATGGAAGTCAAAAACACTGCTTTTTAGCCTTTTCCATACACAATAAACAAATGACTGGAATTCAGAAATAAATTAAAGTATACATAGTTTAATACTTTTTTGTAATAATATACTTCATCATTTCTATTTTATATGTGGTGTTTGATTAGCGAGACATGACTAACGTTATTTTAAATTCAAATCTTCATAATATTGATTTTAGTATTGATATATAAAATTTGTATATTTAAAAACGACATTAAAATTACTATAAAATACAAAAATAAATTAAATAAAATTATTAGATAGTAAATAAAATAAGTAAAGTAAACATTTAGTCTAATCAATAAATAGTAAACAAGTGAAATGAGATAAATGGAATGCTATTTTTTAATGAGTCAATAAGTATTATACCGTCTTTAAAAGTATTACTTGTTTCTTGAAAAGTATAAAGTATTACGTAAAGTATAATAATTTTTTAGTAGAAATATAATGTTTTGGATCTAAACATTACAAGTTTAATATATTATTAAAAGTATTATTTTATATAACATCAACAATAAATTTTATAGGAAAAAGTGTCAAATAGGCCACTGAACTTATCGCTTTTGTGCAATTGGGCCATTGAACTTAAAAACTGTGCAATTCAACCATCAAACAATCAAAATTTGTGCAATTGGACCATTTTTACAAAAAATTTCTGGTAAAATCCAATTATATTACTAACATATATGTATTAAGAGTGACATTTTCTTCTACCATACTAGCTGGAAGTCAATATTGAAATGTTTTTAACTCAAATTGAATTAAATTTTTTTGTAAAAATGGTCCAATTGTACAAATTTTGTTTGTTTGATGGTTGAATTGCACACTTTTTAAGTTCAATGGCCCAATTGCACAAAAGCGATATGTTCAGTGGCTTGACACATTTTCCAATTTTATATTATCTAGTTTGATTTCTTTTCACTTATAATTTTAGTCCAAGTCGATGGATGTCCTCGTTTTTGTCCATAAATTTCCATTTTGAAAAGTCAGTGGCAACTTTATGGGTTGGGTATACAAGTTATCATTTTTTTAATATATTTTTATCATTACTTCTATCCAACGAAAATATGCGTTGGCCATACAAAACAAATAAATAATTATTTTAAACACTTTTTTGGTCCGTTGGACATGGTCATCTTAATTCTTAATACAATTAATTTTTTCTATTTAGTTTATGAGTTAGTATACACAAGTAAAATTTATCCCGTGTATATTCTCGCATAATGATTACGAATTTTTTTACAACAATAAAACAAATAAATAATAGAAATTGATTGATAACTGAGATACATCCAAATTTGACCTTTGATTGCAATTTTTGAAACGCTATTCGTATCAGAGTTTAAGAATGATTTATACAAGACTGGAACCTGGAGTTTGGCCTACAGCATTGGCAGACCGCTATTCCCTTTTTCTTCGTATTTATCTGCATTTGTCGTGTCTCTAAACATGTCTTAATTAACACTTCCATATTTTTTTTTAGTATTACTGACAAACACAAAGAGTTAACAGTCACCACTCGAACCCGTGTAACTGGTGCCACTAGACCAGGTCTTGGCAATTAACACTTCCATTTAATAAACAAAAAAAATAAAATTTAACTCCAAATCCTATTGAAACTTTTAATATAATTCACCATACATTCTTTCTTTCTTTCTTTTTTTTTTTTTAAAGGTACAATAAGAATATAACTTATATAGATTATGGACAACTTTATTATATTCACACAAATATAATAAAAGTACGGAATATTATTTAGAGTACTTTCAAAAAGAAAATCTAACAATATGAAACAATCAAACGAACTGGTACTGTAACTGCAAAAAATTAACACTCCTATGTATGTGTCGAGGGAGACGTGACCCAAACTGAATTTGGATTAGTCTAACCAAAACTGCAAAACAGCTAAACAAAGGCATATAGCTCAGGAACAAAGGAAAACCACTTGAATCCACAGCTCCATTTAGGCGGCAAGGAGGGACATTTGGGGAGCCAATGCCACGTCTTCCTGGAAACCTTAAAGTACAAGATCTCCGGCCATGTGTAGCAACAAACGCAGACCAATCCTTGATGCCAGAAGCAATAAACGTGTTCATAGTTATGGTAACACACCGACAAAAACTTCTTACACATCATTTCCGGCACGTCCTCCACATCTATCCACCTCTTCTCATCTCCGTTCCACTCCCACAGTCTCATGCTCTTCGAAATCCCGTTCCTCCCGATCCCGCCGATCAGGAATAGCGTCCCGTCCCCGTCGCTCACTAGCCGCGCGAACGACAGGTCGGCCGGGAGATCAATGGCGGCCCTCTTCCACTTCCCGATTTGGAAATCGAAGCAGAGAACGTGGAAAGGCTCGGGAGTGATGAAATATAAGGAGCCGTGATGGGAGACGCCTTCCTGATGGTGAATGTAATTGCTGAAAATGAGGTCGAAATCCTCGGACTGTTCCCAGGAATGAAACGAGGAGTCGTAGATAAACGTTGTCTTTGAGGAACCCATGGAGGATCTGATCACGAGGATCTTGTAATTCCCGTTCGGCATGGATACGAGCGTGATTGACTCCAATGAAAAGGGCAAAACCGGGAATTTCACAACCCTAGAAGATCTCGATAACAGATTGGATATCACGAAGGAGTTTGAGGTCGGGTGAGAGAAACAGAGGAGGCCGTTGGAGGAGGAGAGAAGAGCGGAGGTGGACCCGCACGGCTGCGCGGCGGAGAGGGAGACGGAGAGGTTGCGCCAGTTGTTGTGGACGGTGTCGAACAGAGGGTATTTCCGGGAAAACTGCGGGTGTGAAAGCAAGAAAAAGGAGGAAAAAGCGGAGGGTGAAGGTGAAGAAGATGGAGAGTATTTGGAGATGAAGGGAGGGGAGAAGACGAGAGAGTTGAAGTGTCTGCAAGTTGATCTCAAGCTCATGAAGGTCTTCAATGGAAGAAATGAAAGCACACGTTCCAGTAGATCTTCAGGCATACGGCTCCATATCTTTGGATCCATTTGTTGCGATGGGTACCACAACATCTTGCTCTCCATCTCACACTAAGGAAGAAGAAGAAGAAGAAAACTAAGCACAAAAGTAACAGCGTTTGTTTGGATCTATAATAGTTCACAATTTGGTTGGTTGTTGGCTTACTGGTTTTTCTTTTATATATGTGTGTGTGAATCTAAATCTAATTGATTAATGATTGTAGCCACAGGCACAGTTGAACCGACCAATTTTCGTTTAGGGCGGCATAATAATTATAAAATAGGAACAGGTTCTCCACCCAAGTTACTTTGGTTAGACAATTACTTCATAAGAGTTGTTTAATAGTCTTCTTAATTTGATCATAACAGTTTAACTATGTACAATCTAAACCGATTTAATTTAGATTTTTTATGAATACTATTAACTATGTACAACTTGTAGTCTTTTGAGTTATGAGGCAAACCAAATCTAGATTAGTTTTAAGCGGGGATGATAGATGTCTATTTAATGGTTTTGTCATGACCGAGACCACCATAAATCGGGTGTGAAAATATAAAACAAAGGGTAGGAAACCCCAAGGTCCGTAGGCCTCATCACCAATGAAACACAAAAGCTTATTATTAATTGTTATATACTCCGTAATACTTAAATTAGATTTGAAAATTTTAACATATTTTTTCTTTGCTTTTTTTGTCCCCACTTTGAGGCCAATTGATAATGACGATGGAAAAAGACTGGACGTGCTTAAAGTCTTAAGATATAGAGTTGACTCAATCAAAAAAATAAAAATAAAAAAGATTGACATTTCTATATATATAGTGATGGACGGAGTTCATTGATGGATGATGGATGGATTAGGTGGAGATGTTGATGCCCAAAATAATTGATCGGAGATCATAGATCGACATTAATGGCATGTTTCAAATTTCCTTTAGTGGTGTACAATCTCGTACTTTATTATATTAAATGACAACTATGAAGGATTCATAGGCCGTCCCGCCGGACATAGATATCTTCGAATGCGAGACGAGGATACGATAAATCGATAGTTACTATACTATAAATATAAATAAATGGGTAGGGTACTAGATTTCCACCTGTGATGGCTTCTAGAATCTGCGATGTTGAACTGTTGAAATATTATATGATTTTAAGGATCTACTTCGCAGCGATATGGCAATAAAAAAATTGGAGGTCAGATTATGGTTTCTGCAGATTTCCAGCGAGAGAGTGTTGAACGGGATGAATTGAACGGAGAGAGATTTCTGGACCTATGAACATGGTTTCCGTTTACTTTGACTGTCGACCAACAAACTTAACAAAAACACAAGCCCGAACACTTCCTAGTCGCGCAAGGTGGATCAATGTCCATGTTCATAATTTTAGAACTCTATGATTATAATTACAAAACTCTATATTCAACAAGATTCATAATGCTCATAGTGAACTCTTGTCTATGATATAATTTGCCAATCACTTTATGAGTTGATGCTTGTCCTAGATTATCCTATGATGTTTTCAAGGAAAGCCCAAATCCATAAAATCCATTATGCCTTGGCCAGCAACCATGATGCTTGTCTTAGATTATTATCCTATGATGTTTTCAAGGAAAGCCCAAAATCCCCAAACCCATCAAATCTATTATGACTTGCCCAACTACCATGATGTACTCTTATATGCAACACAAAAGGACTAAGGTTCACCATATGCATTGTGAACTCTGATCCAGATTATATACTTGCAATTAACATATTATATGTACATTAACGATACATAATCTCAGTTAACTAAAGGTACATAATATATTAATTGCACTACAATACATAACGTGAACTGGATTCACAATGCATAACGCATGATGGACCTGGTCCATGATATAACAATTGTATATGCAAAGGATGGAAGGAATGCTTGCATCGTTCTGAGTAAAAGATGAGTTCATGAACATGTGAATTCACAGAAGAACAGAGCTACCACACACACATCTGCAACTTCAATAAAATTGCTTTTCAATTGGGACTTACTGTCAAAGACTACATGGTTCATCATCCATGAGGGCTGCAGAGGATGAAAAGAGAAGAAATAATGAAAAAAGAATAATGGAGTTATTCTCCAAGACCAGATTTTGGCAGTTGCACAAAGGATAATGGAGTTACACAAGTGGAAAAGAAGGTAGAGAATATACCCATAATATACACCGTTTCAACAAAGGATTCATCATCCATAGTTGGCTTATAATTTTGATGCCAATTTATGTATAGATACAAAGAATGCATAGTGAAAGGATTGATTTGAAAAGGCTTTAAGCATATAATATGCAGCTCAAACAGCACTACCTTCATTATACATACTTGCAGCGTATAGCATGAGTCAGCCTTTGAGATCTTCACCCCATCTGCCACTGCAATTTGAAGACAACACTATCAAACCCGAGCAAGGATCAAGGGTTGAGAACAAGAAGATTAAAAGAAAATATTTTTTAAAAGTGCTATAACAATGATAATAAAAAATGGACAAAATGCAGCAAAGTGATGTGGTAATCTCCCATAGAACCACGGAATACCAACGAAGAATAATAACAAGAACGAAAGAGTACCTTGAGGTCAAGAAAAGGAATAAGAAACTAGAAATGTAGAATGAAAATGATTAACTGAAAAAAAGAAGCAAGCTGACATAGAATCAAGGAATACCAGAAAAGAAGAATAACAAAGTTAACGAGTACCTTGAGAACAGGTTCTCCTTTGTTAGGATTTGCAGACTGTTTGGCCATTGATTCCATCTGCGCACGTGCAGCTCTTCCAGCAGCAGATTGTTCAAACTGCTCTTGTCTGCAAGAACAGGCATAATATGAGAAGTCAATCAATGTTAAAGAACTATCAATAACTTCCGGTCAATACGTCTTCCCTCTGATGTAACATTAGGGCGCAGTACAAGTAATGTTCATTCTACATAAAGTTGTAGCCTTTTCATCATAAATTCATATGCCAACACAGCTACACATCTGGACAGAAGAATTCTCCACCTTTTGAAATGTGATCCCATCAACCAATAGACACATTTCATTAAACCTAATATCAGTAGTATGCAACGAGTTGCAGGGAAGTTAAATATGTGATTCCAAAGAGCTGCATAACAGGAGTGGAGTTTAGGTTTCAAATGGTGCCACCAATGTTGCAAATTAAAGTTTCAGTTTTGAAATTTTCTAATGTATCAAATTGAGGTAAGGGCCTCACCGGTTAAATCCCAAAAAACATATATCCATCCAGTCGAGATTTCAAGGCTTTATACGCAGTCAATAATTTATATAAGCTATAGTTTCGAACAGAAAAAATCAAATACACAAATGAAGCACCATTGATTATTGCAGACATTTATAGAGATTGTTTTCTGATTCATATAGCAATCATAAAATCCGTATTGAAATTTGAAGGCGGACATGAACGAGGGCACGGAAAGATGAGATTTTTCAACCGAGGGATGATAGATTCAATAATTTCACCAATTCAATGGAGATTTACCTTTTCTGGGCAGCTTCGGCGGCTTTGGCACGAGCTTCCTCTGAAGCTAATCGTTCCGCTTCTTTCCTTTGCACCTTCTTTGCTCCTCCATCGAAGCAATCGAAGCAACCCATCTTTCTCTTCCTTCCTCGCCCTTCGCCCGCTTTCTTAACCGCTAAGTTGTATCACGTTACTATACGCAATCACGGAGTCACCAACTTCTAGCCTTGAATCCTAAACTACAAGGAAAGGACCTTCCCCTTTGCCCTTGCAGAGAAGTCAATTCCCCTTTTGTTGCCTTGTTGTAAAGTAACACAGAGTGGATTACCTAGGAATACACTTTTGTTGGAAGTATAGTTCTAGTTCTGTGTTAGTGGCAATCCAGCCCAATTTGATGATCACAAAAATTTTAATTTGATTTTTTATAAAAAAAAAATGTTTATTAAACGTCTTGATTTCAAAGGTTTAATTATAAAAATTTTGTTTTAAATATTTATAAATTTTTTACAAGTTAGTATTTGTTTTATATTTTCTAAAACATTTTCAGTTTAATAAACCTAACATTTACTATCTGGGACCGAGGTTCACCCATTTGGAATGGTAACTAAGATAACATCACACTACTATAGAGTAAATATAAAAAAATTTAAGCAGTTTATTTTAAGGCAAACTTGCTTTTAAATAAAATATAATTTTTTAAACATTTTAAAAGTTATATTTAATATTTCAAAAAAGATATTACGGAGTATTTATTTTGTTTAGTTTCCACATTATAATATTCTCTTTATTTATTGATTACCAGATCATAAACTTATATTTTCCGATAAAAATTAAGGGAAATCTGCATGCTTATATAGCTTTGTGTGCGGATATTGCATATACGCTGCTGCTATACATGCCACGCACTGTTAGCCAGATCTGATATGATATATCCTGAAGCTTCAATTCCAGGGGGCTATATATATTACCGGCCGGGTTAACAATGGCAATTTAATCTGCTTCATTCTGTGCATAATGTTCAAACCTGATCCGATATGATGTGGATTATTCAATCTCAATTGGAATTTTGATGATGACTCGAAAAGTCGCGCGGTTTGAATGTAGAATGAAGCGATTGAATTAAGATGGAGCCGGAAAGTGACCTCGCCGGCGGCGGCTTACGTAAAAAATTAGGGAATCTGTGATATGGCGGGAGGGCTGTGTTGATAACGTGCCGTCGTGGATAGGCATTGATATACCAATCAGATACGAGGATGGCGATGTTTGAACAAAACCAACGAGGTTTGGCGTCATTCGCTGGTATATATCGTGACGTTTTTGTATGTTATTTGTTTGTCTGCTAGACTGCTAGGGTGATATTTGTTCAATAGTGCATTTTAAGAATAATATAATCTAAAGTCCTACATAACCAACAAAAATTTTAGGTAGAGTCGAAGATAAAGATTTGAACATAATTAAAATTAGTCTTATTATTTCCAACTAGCTAAATTAGTCGGGTCACACTTGTGTGAGACCGTCTCATGGATTCTTATCCGTGATACGGGTCGGGTCGAGTCAAACCATCATGCAAATGTCATACTTATATGCTCAAATATAACACTAATCAAGAATACTATTTTTGTTACTGAAAAAGTAATACATTTTTCAGTAATGTTAACAAAAAAGAAAAATAACCCTCTAGGTTCAAAAACAAAACACTCCAATTGTCTCTCCCAAAAATAGGTAGACGCGTCCCACGATACAAGACAGAATTGTGTTTGGTTAAGTATTTAAGCTGAGATTATGTCGATGTAATTTGTTTATACATTTATTTGATGACCATTTGCATACACATTTGTGTTTGTATGCACTATCTATAGGTATAGATGAGATGTAGCCTTCGTAGTGATCGATTTCTTGAAAATGCAGTACTAAATTTCCAAAAGTTAAATTATTCTCTCATTTCTAGAAACTAATCCAATTCAAATGCCTAACATCTCAGAATTGGATAAGGGTTGAAATTAAATACACAAGTGTAATAATTGTCTACCTCAAAATATTATAATAATAATAATAATAATAATAATAATAATAATAATAATAATAATAATAATAATAATAATAATGATATACTGCATTAACATAGTTTCTCTAATCTTCGCTGCAAATGTTTTAATCTCACTAAACTGCAAACATTTTATTTTGCCCATATTGCCATACAGGTTAAATTTGGTGAATAAAATTAATTTGATTTTGAGTGAATAAAATACATTAAAAAATAGAATACATTTGTGCACATTAGTTTGAAAGTGGATCTCTGGCCATTTATTATACTCTTTGGTTGAGTTGGTAATAGCATTGAAAAAGTCAATTGTACGTACATTTGTAGGTCGTTGCATTGTGAACCAGAAGAAAATTAAATGACATTTACGATCATAGAATATACGGACACATGACAAGTTGCAATATGGACTATATATATATGTGTGTGTATATCATCGTTCTAAATATTGATGATTTATTAAAAGTGTTTGGTAAGTATAATTATATATAAATAAAACAATCTAATATGGCGTGCTAACTAACATACATATTGTGAATAAGGATCATGATTAAATTGGAAACATAATTTAGTGGAACCATATTTTATTTGATTTACGAGAAGTCTATAATTATTATTAAAATGTACATTTTGAGTGAACTTCATCTTGTAATTACAATGAGGTAGATTAGTATAAATTATCATAATTGATCGATTCAAAAAGAGTTATCAAAATCTTATAGTTACGAAGCTACCTATCTGAATAACTCGGCTAAAATTTTCAAAAAAATAATATTTCTTTGAACTTCCAAAAAACGTAACAGCACAATTCTTGAGTCCATTGAACTTACCATAGTTCAACCAGCACAAGTACGTACATCATATTGTAGTAATTTACATTAAAAGGAAAACCATATATTGGACTGAATTCCCAGTCTATCTCAACATGTACAAATGAGCAAAACTAAGAATCCACATTCATTTAAGGAAAAAATATGAAAGTGATTATGATAGGAACGACAACGAGGTAAAAGCACTAGGGACATACTCTTGGTCACCTGGTCATCTCTTGAATTCTATCTTCATTTGGATCAAATTCGGATGAAATTGTCATTCCTAGATCGATCGATCATGACGGATTCACAATGAGCTGAGGATTTGATGCTAATATTCAAAAGCTTTTCCTATGAGCATGATGTCCAGATAACACACTCTTAGGAGAAGTTGAACCATCGCCCTTTGGGGTACTAATATTCTTCTCACTAAATCTTCTAGTATATTCCTTCTTTCTTTGTGGCTTATTCCTCGAATTAAAACTTGAACTTGAACTCGAGTGTTTACCTCTAATGGTCGGAATTACGTACCATCCAATAGAGGTGCACAAAATCGCAAAAGTCCTTCCATAAATAGCCAAGAAAACAAGAATCAATACTATCGTCAATGGCATGTAAAACCTAGGCTTCTTCAAATCCTCCCACTTCATATCCATCTTCCAAGAAACGCTCTTAGAAAGCTTCTTCTTCTTCTCCTCTTTCTGATCATTCGACGAATGCATTACACGCTTCTCAACTTCCACCTTCTCCGGCAAACCCCCGGTTTTCGCGGCACGATTATCATCCCTCCCCGCGCTTTCTTTCTTCCCCTTAAACTTGACGACGATCGGCTTAACGTCGTTAGAGTTGGCCGGAAAGACGAAGCGCACGATGGAGATATCCTCAGCCCCAACCTGCGTGTAGATTTTCTGTTTCTTGTCTTCGAGATCAGCGAGGAGAGCAGAAAACTTGTCGAGGCCGCGATTCGCGTACGGATTCTTGTTATTGTTGTTGTTGTCTCTCCCGCCTTTCTTCGATCTCTTGGGAGTGGAGCACGGGCTCAGAACATCCATGTCGTCTTCGTCAACATGGAGATGAGAGCTGCCGCAAATAAACGGATTGAACATGTGTGTATATAACCAACGAACTGAGAAAAGCCAAAAGGGTATTCCGAAAAACACAGATTTAAGAATGTTTGTTGAGGTTGTCTGAATTGAAACTAGTTTTGGATTGACCTGATTCTGATTGGAATAGAGAGAGATGGGGGAGGAAGACAAATAAAGCTACTTATATTACGATGAAGAATGGAGTGTTAGGGAGGGATTATTATTATTGAAGACTAGACTGGATCCAAGCCAGAATAGTCAAATCTGCATAGGGGGGCTTGAAAACATGGGAATATTAAAAAATGGCAATAAATTAAATCCAATAATTAATGCATCAGAAGCTTCTTATATGTTTCGATCTTTCTTTGACTTGGTACCCCTCTGTATATGATTTGAATATCATATCCTCTGTAGCTTATAACAAATGGCTTGGGGAAGGGGTTTGAATGATTGAATTGGTCTACATCTTATGACATTATTTATATACGCTTATATTATGGAATGGTTGAGTGTGTGGGTCATATATATATATATATATATATATATATATTTTTGAACCGTGACCAGTTTGATTCAATTAACACTCATTTACTTAATGTACACTTTTTGGATTATGATTGTAATTTTTTATATGTTCCATGTAAAAAAGTGTGGATCAAATTCATGCATCTATCCCAGTTGATCTAAGGGATAAAAGTTAATGAAAAAAACAAGATGGATGACATTTATGGAATTACAATAATGCATTTGAAAACTCTTGATAGTACAACTGCGGATAATTGATCGTACACTCAAGATCTATGATAGTGCATGTGTGTGCAATATTAATTATATGTGAATTTACTATCAAATGTTTTCTACTGTACCATTGTAATTACAAAAATGTCACTATATTTTTGTTTAATTTTTAAATTTTGATAAATTAAGATGGGTACCTAATAATATGGCATAAGTTCAACAAATAAAGAAATATGTGACAAAATAAAAAAAAAATGTACAAATAATTTTTTTTAAATCTCTAAATATTGGCTACTTTATGGTTGGTTAGATAGAGTCAGAAATTTTATATAATTAAGTTGTCACATGAAATAGGTTAGTTAATTAATTAGAGCCTGTATAGCTTAAATAATTAATTAGGTTGAATATTAACAAAGAAGGGACATTAGGCGGAGCTAAATCTATCTTCAATTCAGGATTATCCATGATAAACTAACAACACATGCATACCAGAAAATTAGGGGAGATTAAATGAGAAAACATGACAGATGTTAATTGCACATGATGCACATCCTACTTTTTATTTGTAAAAGTTGTGTTGTTACGTTACTCAACACTTTCACATAACTTTGAAGGTTGATAAATTCAATATTTGAAAAAAAAATTTGTAAATTACATGAAAAATATAGGTTCAATTGAGTAAAATTATTAACACCCATGCATGATCCTAAATAATAATACTCCGTAACTAATTTTAAACTTAAATTAAATCCAATAAATTAATTTACAACTTAAAATATTTAGTAAAATATCAATATAATAAAGAAAACATCAAAAAGTAATTTTTTAATACAACAAATAAATTATATACTACCAAGATTGCAACGATAGACATGATACAATTAGAATTATATACCACGTAAATTGATTTTATATATAATTCTAATTATATTTTATTTTGTAATATATGATTACAAGAAAGTTCATAGCTTCTACTCGAAGGCCGAAGGGGTAGGGTGAATTTCATCCTGACCGACCATACCAATAAGGCCAATAGAAAGCTCCGTTAGGGACCTAAATGAACTCGAAACCTTGTAGAGTGTAGTTACCAAGACAAATGTTTGATCAACTCGGTTGTGATTGCAAGTTCAATTATTTTTATCAATACTCTCTTATTTGAACTTATCGCATAAGATTCTCTTAATGTAGGTAAGTAGTTTACTTTCCCTATCTAATTTGTAAAATATTATACAATTGATATAGAAGGAGCATGTGCAACCTCGTTATACTTTCAAATAAAAATTTAAAAATTTGCTTATTTTAATATACTGTGAGTATTACCTGCAATATATATATATATATATATATATATATATATATATATATATATACACACACACTGTGAGTATTTGTGTTGATGCAAATAAAGGGAATTCTATAAGTCAATAGTTAAAATATAAATAAATTAATTAATTAAATAAGCAATATATGAATGTGAATTGCGGAGGCGTTGAAAATGAAATTAAAAATGATTGCACTTCAATTCCTTCCAAATATAATAATACTACACTGCTTGGGAGGCACGACAACTAAAAATTAATACCATTTGCGCTGCAACGGTCATACAAATTAGTAGTGCTAACAAATTCGCCATATGTGACTGTTACCTTATAAGAAAGATTGATTAACTGAATGGAGCAGTGACGTGTGGGAGTTGGGTTAAATAATCTATAGATTGAAAGAAATTATACTAATAAAAAAATTAAGCCTTCAACTTTTTTTCCCATAAATTTTTAAAAAATAATATTTTAAAATTGTCTTAATTTTTTATAATGTAACAATTGTCTTAAAATATTGATATATATGGAATTTATTATTTCAAGATTTTGTAATGCACGGAGTCTTTTATAACAAATTAAAGACTTACCAAACACCAACTGCCCATTATGAATTTGTTTGTCAGCTTGTTAAATGATAAGTTGATGAAATTCAAAAAAAGTGAGCTATACTGCTCAGATATGCTATGAATATATACATACATGCACAATTATAATAAAATTAAAAAAAAAAAACAAAAATATTCAAATTAAACTTCCTCCGACCAGGACAATTTTGCACTTGAAAGGATCATCATCATTCACACCGTGTAGGCTGCTAGCTGGAGATAGATAATTGGTGGACCGAACACCACAAACCAAAACATAAAATAAGAAAACAAATTATTTAATAAAACATAAACACGTGATTTTGAATTTAAGTGCCATGCATTCTGAAGTTTTTAAAAATTTATCCAATAACTCATACAATTATCAAATTCACAGATAAAGATCGAGGGTTGAAATTTCCCTTATGCATATCTGCACTGATAGATCGTGCGTGATTAAGTCAGACGGCTAACGGCTTGACCATTAATCACACTAGTTCAAACTTGCCATTAATTAATGTCTCAAAAAAAAATTGTCATTAATTAAGGTAGTTTAATTAAGCACCCATCTCATTATGGTAATTAAACCTTGTCTACAAAAGTAAAATTTCTTGCACCAAAATCTCTCAATCTCGCTCAACAAGACGGTAGAGAGATAAATTATAATGATTTAGTCCATTATGTAGAAGGATCCGCACAAGAAGTGGCCCTCACAAAAGGGTGAAACCTTCACATTGCTAATGCCAGGCTTGATTTAACGTTTTTTTTTCTACAATTTATTATCACCATGAATCAACTGAGCTACCCATGAGAGGTTTGGTAATTAAACCTAATACAACGTACTGTGGACTGTCGTCCAGTGGTCCAGACTATCTTAACATTCTCGTTAATCCTTAATCTGGTTCCATCAATTAATGAGCTCAGGTCGATCTTGTGAATGGTGGGTCAGAGGGAAAATGACATGCACTGTCATTTTTGCTCTGATCTACATCTACTGCTGAAGCTAAGCCATCTAGAAGCAGTCATCTCCCGCCCATCCAGCTGTTATCTCGACATC
The DNA here is from genome assembly GCF_003576645.1 of Ipomoea triloba. NCBI lineage: Eukaryota > Viridiplantae > Streptophyta > Magnoliopsida > Solanales > Convolvulaceae > Ipomoea > Ipomoea triloba. The sequence goes on along the minus strand of NC_044916.1, from coordinate 36,249,813 downwards.
TAGAAGAGATTAATTGAAGCTAAAGAACACAAGATGCCGTGTTTATCGGGTAATGTCCGGAAACTTATTATACGTACTATACAGAATAGTTTAGTTTATGTTCTTAATCTCTCTGCTTGATAGCATTGATGAGATCGAAGTCATGGCATGCTTAATTTGCTGGAAGTAAACGGCCATGCTGGAAGTCTCTGCTTCTCGAAGTCCGACGACTTATAAAGTTAGTTTCGACAGCTACTTACCATACTGATGCCGTTCTCCGACTTCTGATGTCTCAACATATATATAATATTTTCTTAACCCAATTACAAGTTTCACACATCCAGTCACGACCGAATTCAAAATACACAGTTTTAATATTGAATATTCACAATTTATATATTAAATATTCACAATTTGAATTGTGGACATTCAGTATGCAATCATTATTGTGTGGACCATAGTCCACACAGCTGTGTGGACCATACTATCAAATAATGCACATTCAATATAAAAATAATGTACATTCAGTATAAAAATAATGTACATTATATTCAGGAGATGTACATTATTTGTGTATTGAATGTACATTATTTTTATAGTATAAAAATAATATACATTCAGTACAAAAATAATGTACATTTAGTACATTAAAAATATACATTTTATCATAGTCCAGCTGTGTGGACCATGGTTCATACAATAATTTGCCTTCAACATGTAAATTGTGATACCCATCACGCAAAATGGGCTTGGGTCCATAGTATAATTATTGTATCATGACACTACATGATAATTAGCATACTAATACTTCCCCAACAATGCAGGTTTATAAGTTCAGTGTTGGGCAAAGGCAGCGAGCCCAAATTCATCAATACATAACAAAACACAGCAACCCAGCCCAATTAATCTTTTTTTTAAGCCCAATAAATCTAAGTCACACGAGAAATTAAAGGAGACAAATTTGACTAAAGACTTTAGTCAATTCATGTATTAATTAATGATGTGAAAGGTCATGATAAAATATATTATAAAATTCAAACAATACGTGATTATATTGTGTATAGTCAGTAATATTATTAATTTAAGTGTTCAATTGACCTTCAAATACAATTATTCACAGCTAAAATAGTAAATTAATAATACGGAGTGAAAGATGTGGAATCCGAATATAACGTGAAAACTTATTACTTATATGGATTTATTCTTAAAATGCGAGGAGTCATTACAGTAATCATGTTGTGTTGCAATGGCAGCTCTACTCCTAGTGTCATTAATGACATTTAATATTGTTAGCATGCTTATGCCATCATATTACTCATATACTTCCTCCGTCCTATTTTATCTGTCTTATTTTCCTTTTTAGTTTGTCCCAAAATTGTGTCTTCTTTCTAAAATTAAATATAACTATCATTCTGCATTTCTCAAATTACCCTTTGACTTTTATCAGGTTTGGACTAATCGAAAATGCGTATTTAGGGATAACAATTTTAATTCGACATGTAGATATCCAATCAAGTCCATCTCGCATGTATTGAAATTCTTTTGAATGATAATAAGCGAATTAAAAGATCAAACTAGTAATATGTTAGGTGACACACATATATAATGCGCGCGCACAGACACACATATATAATATGTGTCAACTATGGACAACCTATGTTAATTTATCTTCTTATGATTCTTTATTGACTAAGACCGTAAGACAAGTTTTACTTAAAACTGACATTCAACAGTGATCCTATATTTTTCCATAAATCAAATAAATACACTAACTCCTTTTCGATGCAAGCACCCTCCCTCTGCAACATTTTCTCTGGGCAGTGAACAAAGCACAAAAACTCTCTCATTTCCATACTAATCAAACTACCTACTATGTTTTAAAAAATGTTCTTACACTTTTCTCCTTCGATTGTGGGTACTAATATTAATTATAGTGGACCAAGATAGATTGCCAGCTAAGTATTTGATGGTTGAATCATTAAGGGCTCTCAACAACTCTCTAAAAGAACAAAGATTTTTAATTTTTTTTTTTTCATAATTTTTTATTGTCAATTTGATTAGTACCCAGACAGGAACAATAAAAACTCATTTAAACAGAGATCCATGTTTCATCACTGCTATAGTGAGATTGTGACTTGAACTAGTAATTCTTTAATTCCTGTGTATGTCAATAATGTATAAATATCCAAAAGGAGGATTTGTAATTTTTTCAACCTAAATAATACCCTATTTTCCAAAATTTCCTTAGCTGTATCTTCGTTGTTTCGTATGAATTGGCTAGCCGTTGATTGCCTTGATCAAAAACCCGATGTTATTCAAATTATTTTGAAATCTAATTTTCGAGCCTATGATTATTTACTGGTGCGAGCAGTACATATACTATGAAGCATATCAAATTTGAAAACTTCTGACCAGTTTTGCATGTTCCCTTATGCCCCACTTCTTTTGAATTTGATTCACTGGCATTTAGATCTGCAAACCATATAAACATTACTGTAAATGGTCCTCCACTTTATATTCCATGTTTTTTAAAAACATTTTTAATGAAGAAAAACACGACGTTAGTTGTCCCTCAAACATCATATCCCAGGAATATCTATCTAAGATGCCTATCCTATATTTCTACTCTTTTTTTTTTCCTCAATTCCATTGTGATGATGACACAGAACTCTATCAGTAGGGTATCAATTCAATTTGTGAAAAGAAAGTAACAACGCATGTGCACTTTTGGTGAGTTTGCAAGGAACAATTATGAGCCTTTCTTCTTACAGATGTTCTTGATTCTCCCCATACATACCAAAGTTTCTTACTTTTAAAGTTTTCTTTCAGAGTTGGGGGAAAATATTTTATTCCCAGAAAATGGAATAAATGCTTTTTTTTTATATTATTATTTTATATATCAATAATTATTTCAAATATCAAATAAATGAAAATAATGCAGGTAGATATAGGAAAAGAAAAGGTCTAAGATGGGTAGGGTGGTGCTTTCAAGCTGGGGATAATAATTGTGAATGTGTCCATTTCATTCTTTCAATTAGTTATATTTCTGCATTTGGTTTCATCCAACCACTGCACTCCCATACTCTCTCCCTCCCTCCCTCCCTTATCTCCCCACTCTCTTTATCTTCCATAGCTCATTTCTGGTGCAGAAACCAGAAGAGAATTGAAGAAGAGATATTGTTGCAGACAACCATAACTATCTAATTTTTCTTGAGAAATTCGAAGACATGGCGTCGTTCGCAGGAACCACACAGAAGTGCATGGCCTGTGACAAGACTGTGTATCTGGTGGACAAGTTAACTGCAGATAATAGAGTCTACCACAAAGCCTGTTTCAGATGCCACCACTGCAAAGGCACTCTCAAGGTTCACTTAGCTTTCACCTTCTGATTCTTGGTTTTGATCTTGAACTTTTTGGTTTGAAATTTTATCAGTTCTTTAGTTTCTTGTTGTGAATTGGATCTTCATGTTCCATGGTTTTTAGCCTTGATGTGTTTGTTTGTTTAATTTGCAGCTTGGGAATTACAACTCCTTTGAGGGAGTTCTGTATTGCAGGCCTCACTTTGATCAGCTCTTCAAGAGAACTGGGAGTCTGGACAAAAGCTTTGAAGGTAGAGAAATATCTAGAGCTAAATTTTTATTTTTACCTTGATAAATATCTAGAGTTAAAAAAATTTTATCTGGACAAATATCTTCAGGGACACCAAAGATTGTGAAGCCAGAGAAGCCAGACCTCAGTGAGGTAAGACATTGATTGAATCATGGCTGTGAAAACTGAAAAGACAGTATTCATAGGTTAATGTTAAGTGTTAACCCCATTTGAAACAGAAACCACTGGCAGCTAAAGCATCAAGTATGTTTGGTGGAACAAGGGAGAAATGTGTGGGGTGCAAGAACACGGTGTATCCAACCGAAAAGGTAAAGCCAATTCGAATGCCTGAGTTTTCGACATCAAATGCCTTGTTCTGTGGCCAAATCATGATTGGTTGGAATGGTAACTTGATAGGTTTCTGTTAATGGGAGTGCATACCACAAGAGCTGCTTCAAGTGCACCCATGGAGGCTGCGTTATCAGCCCGTCCAACTACATTGCACACGAGGGCCGCCTCTACTGCAAGCACCACCATCTTCAACTCATCAAGGAGAAGGGAAACTTGAGCCAGCTTGAGGGAGACCATGAGAAGAATTCAGCTCCTGTGGTGACAGAGGTTGCTGCAGAATCCTAATTCGAACGCTGTTTCTTCATCTGCTGAGAAATGGGGTCAAGCTTTATTATTTAAAACTTTGGATTTTGGCATTTTCCATCAATGTACCTGTCCATCAATTACTGCAACATCATAATCTACATATGCATATTGGTTGTTTACTTTGCCTTGCCTTTCTTGTTTTGTATCAAGGGATTGAGATGTTCAAAGTGTGATGATTCAAGTTCAATTCTCATGTGTTATGAAAATAAGCTGAATGTGTTATGGGTCAAGACAAAACAACACAAATCTCCTTAAAGATCAAATCTTTTCACCTCAAATCACTAAACACAAAGTTCATAACTCTAAGAACATCATCTTGTACACATTATTCATACCATAAAACAACCACAAATTCCATAAAGATTCTGGCTTTAATTTTTGACCAATGCCATGCACTATGGTGGTTGTCTAATAGTACTACCCTGAATCCCTGATATATGATTTTGACAACTTCCACTGATATGAGATTTGGGTCATCAAAATTCTTGATTCTCATAAGATTGCTCAACAGAAAATGATGATTTCTTTCCTTCAAAGCGCTCTCTAGATTCTCGTCGCCTCAATCTTCCACCTGCCATCTGATTGTCATCCTCAAAGATCTGTTCCAGCAGTCCTTGTAAAGACTCAGGAGACATGTAGGCCTTCACCTGTAGAAGATATGAGAAACTGTTCAAAAACTCTGAATATGCAGGCACAACAAGGTCCACAGTGGCCTCTCTGATTTGCTCTCTCAAATCTGCATCTGGGATTCTGTAAGAGCTCTTATGTCTCTGTGAAATATCCTCAAATTTTTTCATGAAAGCTTCCATCCTCCCTCTTGCCATTGCTCCTATGCCCTCCTTGTTAACTCTCTTCAGCTCTTCTGTTTCCAGAAATTTGATGAGACTCCCCCAAGCTTGCTTCTGATACTGATAAGCTGACTCTTCTGCAACAACTTTGTACCTCTTTCTCATATACTGCTCCCCTAATAACACCCCAAGTTCACAGTTTCTAGTCCTCATGTAAATGTACCAGTAAGTGTTCATGGAAAATATGTGGGGAAGCACTTTGTCCTTGTAACTTGATTTCTTAGTTTCAACGTTCCTCTGAATTGCTTCCATGACATTGGAAACTGCATCTCTCAGTAGATTTTCATCTGTTTCTGGCTTCGAAAGGACCCCGGATTTCCACATCTGTTCTGTTCTGAGTACTTCAGCCATTGTTGCACTGTATGCTTCAGTTGCAAGGTATTTGAGGTAGTTAATCGCGTAACGAACAAGTTTTGGCACTGAGCCATCTTGAGGAGGCAAAACATCATGGCTTCCTTCAATTTGAAGGCCAAGTTCCCAGAAAACTTTGGTGGAAGAGTGGACTAAAAGCTTTTCAAGCTCTCTGAATCTGAAAAAGATGCCTGCTCCAGGTTCACCTTCAAAAATCTCTGAGAGTTCTGGTTTCAGATTCTCTAGTGATTCAAACATGTCTAACAGCTTGAAAAGCTTCTGGGGTTCTTTCCTGCTTCTTGCTACTCCTTCTCCAAACCTGAAAAAGACTGCCATTATCTTGTCTGCAATCTTCACAAAGCATTCTGCCCATATTGCTCCATCCACAATGGTCCCAAGAACTTGGCTGCACAGTCTCTTTTCTGATACAAACACATTTTTGACAGCAAGTTCAAAGTGTTGGATCCAAAGGCCTATTGCCATCTCCAGGCTCTCCCACTCCATCTCATCAATGTCTTCAGGAATGTAGGTTTTCAGGTAATCAGGGTTTAATCTCATCAGTGTCTTGGCTGCTCTTTTATATCTTACCTGTTAACAAGAAAAAAATGTCAATCAAAAGCAAGTTTAAGAATATTCTCCTGATAATATGCAATTAATATAAAGGAAATTTGCATTTTTTAGAACTTCAATTATACCCGTGTCACAGATTTGATCTATGAGTTATATACTGGAAGTGGAGATTTAGTCCCTTGAGGGCTATTTCTGATCTGTCACCAATATGTCACTTAATAAAGTGCCAATTTTGGTCCTAACTTCCTAACAAAACTCGTCACTTTGTACATAAATAACGCAGAGAACTGCCAACACCTTGTGGTCTAGTAGCACTCGTTTGCATTCCCATATGGAAGGGGTGTGTTCGAGCCTCAGATGAGGTGATATTAAACTCAGGGAACTGTACCGCGAGTATAACTGGATGATCAAAAATACAAATTTTCCTTAAAATAATTACTCTTACCTTTACAAAAATATCAATGCATATATCCAAGCAATCATTGGCAGCCAGGGTCTCAGAAATTCTCCTGAGAACTTCAATTTCCAGTTCACTTCCCAAGTCAACTACTTCCTCCTCCCCATAATCATCCTGTACTCCCCCTGTGATGTTCTGGTGCTTCAGCTTATGCAACAAGCTCTCATACTCATCCTGCAGATTGATCAACGCTTCATCAAGCAATCCATCAAACTTCATGGCATCCACCTCTTTCTCGCAAAGAGCTTTCAGAGTAACCAAAGTCTCCCTCAATCTGACCGTCCTGTACTGATCCGTAGCTTTAGTCCTGCTCAGAAACTCCACCACTTCCTGCAATTTCTGGATCGCCGGCTCGCACTCTTGGCTAATGGACTTTATCGCCTCGTTCAGGCTGTCCACGCACTCCATGTACTTGATCAGCTTCCTCAGCCGCTTCTTCCCCGATTTCTCGCCGGAGATCTTGGCAGATAAATCGAGAAGCCCGCGCTGCAGAGACTCGGAGAGCTTGAAGCTGTCGAGGAGCGCCAGGGATGGGGAGATCGCGCGGTTTATTCTCGCGTCCAAGGCTTTGTTAGCGATGGAGAGAGACTGTAAAGGCGCCACTCTTTTCGACGCCGTGATTAGATTTTCTTGCATGGCGTCGAATTTCTTGTCAATCTCTCCTAAACTGGCCTTCACGTTTGCCGAAGCTTCCAGAAGAATCTTGAGATCGGAGCAGGCCTGTTGGAGCCTGGCAAGTGTTTGATCATCGTCTTCTTCAACCTTAACATCATCCGTTGACGTTGTCGGATGGTCGCTGAGGTAATAATCCTCTTTAGGCATGTCCGATAGATCTCAAGTCTTGGAGAGCTGTGAAGAATGGCGTTGTGGTGGGGAAATTAGGGGAGCTTAAGTGGTTTAGGGCTATGGACAAGAATGTGGCCAAGGTAGAGACAAGACACAGAGAAATGTTCGAGAAGGACTAAGTCTCGACGTTAACTATGTGTATGGGAATACAAATGGCAGGTTCAATGGCAACAAAACGGGTTCGGAAAATCCCAAGGTTTGCTGTCTGTTCTTTTCGAACCTTCCAACATCCAAACCGGCTGGCACAGAAAGTGTTTGGTCAACTAGTGCAGTTGTATTAACCCATTATCCAAATTACCAATCGGGTGAAATACGATTCTTTATATTCAAGAGTTTAGTGTTTGTTAACACCTTCTGAATTAAATTGGTTACACACAATCTTTTTGGTACAATTTATTAGACAAGTTACACTTTCAAATATTGTTGCAAGTTTAGTATATAGTAATAGTGCAGCTGTATTAAATATTCATTGTGCAATCAACAATGATTCGTTAGTCACAATTTAGATTCATTTGGTACTTAGTATTAATATGTCACTGAATAAATCAACAATGATTCCTTAGTGACAATTTAGATTCATTTGGTACTTAGTATCAATATGTCACTAATCATTCCAACAGAAGCCAGAACATTATTTTTCCTAGATTTTCACAACTCTTCAATTGTTTTATAGTTGTTCAATGCTATCTAACCTAACAAAACAAACGAGGAAAATGATAGAATTATTTTTGAATATACAATTTTTTAAAGAATGATATCTTTAATGAGATTTAATATTAAAAAGTTAACCGTGATAATTGAGAGTGAACTAGGTGATTGTAGTGTTGCTGATGTTTAATACAAATTTAGAGTGTACCCCTTACTTCTTATATTAGCAGGGTATATATACTAGATTAGTAACTCATACATCAAATGGACAACTAGTAATTGTTTAAACTACTGTTAATAATCTTGTTAATAATCTTGTGATCGAGTGACACCAAGTTACTCTCTCATATGGGAGGTTGTCAAATTACTCTCTCATATGGGAGGTTGTCAGATACTGAATTGTAACAGATTAAGATTGTGAGTATAATAGTTCTTATATTAAGTGCAAGGGTTCCTTTTCTTTTTTTTTTTCTTTTTTTTTTTTTTAGTACTGCTGGCTCGGTTACAATGTAATATTTGTTCATAGCTACTTTCTCAACCTAATGAAGCACAAAGAGTGTTAACCGGGACACCGGATGCCACTAGACCACAAGGTATTTGGCGGTTCCTTTTCTTAATATCATATTTTTTATATATTAAAAAAATATTTATTTTCTTTAGAAAAAAAAGTTTTTTTTTAAAGGTAAACATAGCTATTCCATTAATTCATAACATAAAACGTTTACATCAATGATCAATGAAATGGTAAACCATTCCTTACAGTCAGACATAGAAACAATTTTTCTAACTATGCTATAGAAAACTTGAATCACAGACTGTTTCATAACTATGAAGCTATGTTCCTTCACGGAGCTTAAAGCTTCATCCAAGATCTGAGTCTTCGTCATCATTCTTTTTTGCTCGCCCAGGATAAGATCAACACTTGTCGAAACCAAACTAAACGATTTATGCTAATGAAAATAAAAAGCTCGTGAAAGTAACGAGAGGAAAACACAATAATAGAGAAAATAAAAAGTGGGTAAAGTCAAAGTAGGGTTGGGAGTTCAAGACTACCAACACAAACCCCAATGCCTACCTATTATTATTTTATTCAAAGGGAGAGACAATGGAAGAAAGAAGATATGTGGCGGTGGTCGGAGGCGGACGGAGCTGCGACGGTGGTCGGGGCGGAAGAAGAGCGAGAGCAAACATAGAAGGTGACCAAAACCGCCGGCTCAAAGCTCCATTAGAGCTCCGACTGGAGGCCGGCGGTGGAAGCCAAAATTGAGCAGAGAAAGGCTTTTGATTTTAGAGAGAAAAGGGAGGCAGCATTAAAAAAAAAAAAAAGTATTTATTTATAGTCCAAGTTGCAATATAAACCATCATCCTTAATAAAATTTTCCAAGATGGGAAGTTTCAGGCCCAAAAATTTAATGATTTTCCGAAAATTCATGTTTGTCAAAATACAATTTTTTTGGCCCATTTATCGTTCTAACCGTCATTATTCCGTGTATTTGGGATTGGGTAACGCGTGGGCCCAATATGAAACAAAAGAACGAGCTCGAAAGCTCTGTTGCTTTATTCTCCACCCGTATATAAACAACTGTCCAATTTTTCCCGCTCAGATCAACATTACAGAAGAACCGAGAAAACTGAAGAGATTCAGAATTCGGATAGGGCATAGCGATGGCGATTCCGGCATGATCTTGGGAATACCCTAGGAACACCGCCGCCGCAGAGTACGCTCTCTCACCATTCATTGATTGGTCGATTCAATTTTATCCCTAGTTTTGAAGTTTATATTAGCTCTGGTACATTTATGGGAGGACAACCCATATTGAAGTTTATATGTTTGTAGAAATGTATAGCTTAGAAAATGAGACGATTAAAAAGCCGGAGGGTCAGCGAAACTTTTTAAATTGTAAATCATTTTGGTTAAAATTGTATACAGCATTTAGGTATTGTTTAAATTGTATATGATTAGATCAATATGATTTTTAATTTGATTTTTAAAGGTAACTAAAGAGGATCTTCCTGCATGTAGGTAATGATAGGATCAGATTTTGATTTATATAACTAGATTAAGTTTGAGCTCTTTGTGCGCCGGAATATAAGTTGGGTGTAGATCTAAATATTGAACATTGTTTATGTTTTTTGGACTTATAAATGGATTTATGTGTCTAGAAGCACACAACTAAAGAGGATCTTTCTATAATTAGATTATGATAGGATAATATTTTGATTTATATAACTAGATTAGGTTTGGACTTCTTATTTTCGGAAATGGCGTGGGTGTAAACGCTAGGCAGACTTGGTTTAACTTTTCATGGTCTTAGAGTTCTGTTCATGAAGTTAAGTATATACTGAGAAAGTTGGGAAATCTAATTCATAAAAAATAAATAAATAAAATAAAAGATGAGTCGCTATACTTAGCTGTTCATCTAGTACCGTAGACCCTACATACTTTGAATTTTGGTTTGCATGGACCTTTTATTTGTGAAGCTTTATAGCTGAATATTGACATGTCACATTTATTGGGTTTATCGAGGCAAACCCCACTCCTCTTCCGAGTATGTGAGTAAACCCTCGCCCTGTGATCCTAGCCGGCAAAGGACCACAAGGAGGTTAACCAGCCTAGGTTGCCCATAGCAGACCGGCTCAAACCCGGGTGGCAGACGGTTTCGAACTCAGGACCTCACGACCGCGAGCGTCTTGGTCTTACCACTCAGGTTGCCCTTACGGGCGACATGTCACATTTATGTATGCATGAAACCAAGCAAACATTATTAAAATGCATAGCTGGCTGTTTACTTCTACCTTCTATTCAAAGTTGGACCAGTTGTCTTCATATTTTTAGGTTGTAACTTTTTTCCAGTTTATGAACACTTCAGGTTATAATCTATTCACCTGCTACAGCAACTCAACAAGGTTCTGGGAAAGTTGGGAAGTGGAAAGTAAATTTTCTGTCTACACAAAAGTATGTGATTTCACAGATTTGGTTTACTCTTAGCTTTCTGGTAATTGGACTTTTGAAATTCACGGTTCTGGTTCAACTCAAATAAACCCTTACTTTTTCACAATGTTCATGCACTACCAAACTGTTTGGACCTCAAATATCCTTTTGATTGTTCATTCCTGATATAGATTCAATCTTTATTAGGTCCTGTTTGGTAACATAGTTAGTTTATTAGTCAATTTTAGCTTATTTGACCACTGTTTGGTAACATAGTTAGTTTATTAGCCAATTTTAACTTATTTGACCACTATTAACTGTATGACTTAGTTAAACATTTAATATAAGTGTTTGATTAATTAACTTTTTGTAACATCTTATTGCTCTAAAATACTAAAATTCAAAAAGCTGCTTAGGTAACTTTCTTCATAAACTTTTTGAGAAAGTCATTTTACATATAATCAGCTATTAGCTAATTTACCAAACATCTTTCTATAGCTAATGCTATCAACTAATCAATTACCAAACATCTTTCTATAGCTAATGCTATCAACTAATCAAATACCAAACATCTTTCTATAGCTAATGCTATCAACTAATCAAATTCATTCTTCATAAACTTTTTGAGAAAGTCATTTTACATATAATCAGCTATTAGCTAATTTACCAAACATCTTTCTATAGCTAATGCTATCAACTAATCAATTACCAAACATCTTTCTATAGCTAATGCTATCAACTAATCAAATACCAAACATCTTTCTATAGCTAATGCTATCAACTAATCAAACTCATTAATCAAACTCATTAACCCAATCAGCTTTCTACAGCTAATGCTATCAACTAATTATTTAGCAATCATCCCTAATTCTGGTAACCATATAACTCTGCATATTTGTAGAGAAAGATGTCAAAATCCAATTTCTAGAAAAGGGAAATTCCGTTGATATTTCCTTCCTAGTCTTGTCAATTTGTGATTGGTTTTATGCATTCTAAAGTAAATCAACCCAGTCACATGATTTGCTATGGGCTTTGGTAGCACGGCATCGTTGACGAATGACAGTAGCCCCACCCACCATATGCATTTTTCCTCTCTAACATTTATTGGGGCTTTGTTTGCAGCCGTAAATCATATGCAGACAGATAACTTCGAATGGAGGGGGCCTGCAGAGTCCTAGGAATTTTAACATCGTCCAGCTGCTAGCCGCTTTAATTGCCCACGTAGTGAGATGTTGCACGTCACTACGTCAGACAGTAAGCACAGTATTGCATTGTATCATGTCTTCATCATATTATTGCAACCAATATCTGAAATTTATCCCTCTTAACATCAACTTCTTGTAGATAGTAAACAAGAATAGTATGGCCGGTCAATCTGTGGAGTGTGGACTAATGGTCGTTATTCAAAAGAATTGGTTTAAAAAAAAACAAAATGTTGATGAAAAACAGAAATGGAAGAGAAACAGTAGTTACATGCAAAATTTTAATTCCATTACTAATTACAGAACCGCAGGTCTACTACTTGAAAGTTCAACCGAGGCTCCCTAATTTTCCCAGGACTATTTAAAAAACTACTGCTTTTCTACTACTATTTTATGTACACTCCTGGTATTATGCAGAAAAGGTTGAGATGTAGTTTGGATGAAGATATTTAGGATTTAAACTTGAGTAGTTTTGATGTTGGAGGCAGATTCTGAGGAGTGTTCTTTGGTGTGGAACCTCCATTGAAACAGGTAGTCCTTGGACTGGCAAGCCAACTTCACAGCATCACAGAGGGCCCTTACTGAATTCTTCTTGTCATTGCTTCTCCATTCTATCCTCACCCAGCATGTGAATCTATCTGATGACAGTGGCACATCACAGGAATCCAAGAACTGAAGAATCACCTCCCCGCAGATCCTCTTGCATGCAGTGCTGCCGCCCTCCTTTCCGTCGCCGCCGTACGCCGTGTAATCAAGCCAGCGACATTCCGGCTGGCCCACCATTTCTTTATAAGCAGAATTGGCCAGCCGGACTTTGTGGTTGGAGTCGGAAATAACCGCTGGCAACACCTCTGTCTCGACTTCATTCTCCACCTCCTCTGGTTTTTTGGGCAGTTTTTTCTCGGGTTGGCGATCATCCTTGGTGATACATCCTATGTAAATGTTGGAGCCGACTGGACGAACAGGCCGTGGGGTGATAACCGCGGGTCTTTGGAATTTTGACATGAAATCAATTTCTTCAGGAACTTCAGCCGCCATGTTCAAATCTATGCCCCTCTCAGCTCTAGAGTTTTCTGCACCGTTATGTGGAGATGTTGGTTCCAGAGGTTTGGCCGGGATGGAGGGTGGTGAGTTACGGGCAAGAAAAGGAAGGGTGATGGAGTTTGCAATAGTAGAAACCGGATTATCCACCCCACATTTGAGCGGGAGTATTGGAATCTGGGGGAACCCATTTGGATTATGAGTAAAGCCTTGTAAAGACCAGGATTTGGCAGGGGAGGCCATTACATGATAAGGAGGAGAAAGCCCCTGCAAACAAGCCCTGGCTCTCTTCAGAGGTGGTGGCGCAAGTGCAGACCTCCCTCTCTTCCTAGTCCTCGTAGGCCTTGCCTGCAACTGAGGCCATATATTTCTAAGGTAAGGAGATTTCCTAATGCTCTGCGGCAAAGCATTAGAATTCTCCGGCGAGGAGGGACTCCCACTCCCACTCCCAGACGCCTCAGGCTTGGGGGCTATAGGCCTATACCTAGCCATGATTTCAGCTGTTTTTGCAGTGGTGGAATACGGATTCAGTGTTTGCATCATTTTGGCTGAAAAGGGTATTTTTCCTTTTCCAAATCTCTTTTCTTTCTTTCTTTCTTTCTTTATCACACTCCCTCTCGAAGCTCCCCACCTGCAGCACAGAACCGTTGCAGGTCGCAGAACAGAGAAGCCGAGGAGGAAGAGAGGAAAAAAGGTAATTGAGTTGTAGGCTCTGGTTGGAGGTTGTCTGAATGAGTTTGTGGGGGCTGGGCGTGGTATAAGAGGAGATGCTGAGCCAATAAGAAAGAGGCAACATGAGACCAAGAATTGACACTTGGAAATCTACTCTGGCAGGTACGTGTTTGAGAACCTTAAAGAAACGGGACATGTGGGTTTATACATGCATGCTTACACTTATCACCCCCCCTCCCGTTCGGTGATACCATCTACAAATCAACAATACCATCCCCTCCCCCATTGTTTAATTTTATTACAAGTTACAACCAACCTATACATAACAATCAATCAAAATCTAACTTAATTTTCAATATGATAATTAGGTATAGGCTGTTCCAATCAAATTATTACAAAAATTTAAGAAAAAATTTTAAAGCGTCAATCATACAAGTATCTTGTATGCTATGCGTTCGATATAACTGTATATACTTTACTTATATTATGAGACAAAAATTAATCGTAACTTGTATAATTTTAAAAATATACATGATTGAATTCAGTACAAGAAACATATCTGACGAGCATTGTAGACTTTTGCAAAAAATTAAACATGTATCATATATTTACAATATTTCTTTCTAAAGTTGATGGTTTAAACTTTAAATTAGGTAAATCATAATTTTGTTTGTGGAGAAAATATGAAATGATGCAGGGTAGAAATGGGAATGATGCAAAAGGAGGGTAGGGGGGTAGGCTACCAATCAAGCGGTGGGCGCTCATCTCATCGCACCGAAGAGAGGGACCCTTTTCCACCGTAACGCGTGTGAACTTGGACTCCATGCATGCCAACACCTATACATGCCTTGTTTGGATAATATTCCAATTTACACTACTGCCCCTCCCTTCTGCACTGGCTTTTTTATTCTTTTCTTATTCATTTTCAAATTTCTTGCTTTGCTTGGAGTGAGCAGTAAGTTTCTGGGACCGATTGAAGGGATTGGTGTTGGTGATTCTCTGCTATGGCGACGCGTGGCATGTGACCGAACCCCATCACCATCTCTACCAACCAATCAATTTAATATTTCTTTACTTTACTACGTATAGTAGTAAGTTATTTCCATTTTCTTTTACTTTCTCCATCTGGCGTGCATTATCATATCCAAACCAACATAGTCTAGGAGCGGAGTATTTGGTCTGAACTCTGAACACTTCGCCAGGCCAGGCTTTAAATTTTCAGTCTCAAACTTTCAGTAATTTATTTACTTGAGAATATTATATTTTTACTAACTTGGACGCTCTATTTCTTCTAAGTCTCAGTTTCACCATACAGGAAGCTAGACTGAAAGTTTTGGAGATTAAAGTGTAATTTTAAATTTAATTTGGTCATGTAATATATTTATAAACTAATAGCTTGTTTTGCTATGTAGGCGTTTCTAAGAAAATCGGATTGAGGTGAAATAGATACGTGGCAGTTTAGCTTCAATTTGTACAAGGCCGGGGCTCTGGACCTCTGATCTGGTATTATAATTTTTTTTAGTTTTGTATTCTTCTACGTAACATAGCTCAGGTATTTTAATGTTTGTGGCATGGTACGTACGTTGAGTTCAGGTGTAGCCCCAGACCCCCCGGCTGGCTGGTCCGCGATACCAAACTTTCGCCATGAAATCCCCGCCCATATAATATATTCACAAGTAAGTCGTATGTCTCTTTTATGTTACTTTAAGCAAGAAACTATGAATATATTGTTTGTATCATAGGGCCACCTTTAGTATGTCTGTGCATGGACGTTTAAAAATTCAGGACACTATGCAATCACTTATCTTACACATGCTTAAAGTTGACCTTAATATTTGTCTTGAAGTTAATCTTAGTTTGTTTTAATTTTCTCATTATTATCAATGTTTCGTCTGAAGATATAGTCTGTATTTTTGTTTTGGATAAATTTTAATTTGTTAGCACAAAGCAAATTAATATTTGTTTTAATTATTAATATAATGTACTTGTGAGCAATAATGGAAGCATTGGGAAATGCTCTAGGGTACACCGAACACGGGAACATTTATATTTGTAAAACGTCTAGCTACAATACTAATCATGTCCTAGCCTAGTATACAGAAACCTTATTCGGCTGCTACATACATTAATAATTTAATGCTGGTATATAATGTGACAAGATGAAGGCTTTTATTTATTCCTCTCATGGGATAAAGATCATCCTCCACCGCATGGAGAACAGTCCTTTAGATTTATGGAAAAGGAGCTTAAATGATACGCTCATGGGACAGTAGTGTAGGATAATGTGTAGAGATAACGGATGGATGGGTATTTAATAGTAGGTTTTTTTTTTTTTTTGGGAAAATAGGGAGGGGATACCCAAGTTGCTCCCTTATATGGAGGTTGTGGGTTCAAGCTTCTGTTGAGGTCACATTGATTCTTTATGTTTTAATAGGTTGAGAAAGTAGTTATGAACATATATTGAATTGTAATAGAGTCAAGGAAATTAATTGAAGTACCATTTATATCAGGCTTAATTTGCATAGCACTTTCTAGATAGTACATGTTATTCAAACCCATATTCACAATTTTGTTATATAGAAATTGTGTTATACTATTGAATATAAAGTTATGAAATTATGAATATTATGAATATAGAATTTTAAAATTGTGAATATGGACTTAGATACACATTACAAGGTGGTCTATGGCATACCAATCGAGAAATGACGCTCAAAGACTTTTTATGATTCTGAAATAAAAAATTTTAAAACATGTTTATTTGATAGCTAGTTTGTGGGTCATTAAAAAAGACAAGGCTCGAAAGCCCATAATGTAAAGTTGGGTTGAGAATTAAAGAAAACAAACAAAAAAATTAAAGGAAAAACTAAATTTAATTAATTAATTTTACTCAAGTAGCATGTAAATTACAAAAAGAGCGTTGTTAGAAACCTCTCATATATTTTCTCTATAAATATATTTCTCCTCTTGAAGTGTCATCAAGTGATTAATTAGTTAGTTAAATTTATTTATTAATTAGTGGTGAGTTAGTTATATCATGATGAAGAAAAAGTTTAAATTGGAGTAAAAAATCATGAGAGAAAATAACATTTTCCTTACAACAAATATATAGGTAGTTTGAAAGGAGTATTAGTGTATTACTACTCTTGATCCCTCCCCCCTTCCTCCCTTTAACCTTTACCCTTGCATTAATTTACTTAAAAATAAGGAGTGGTCACAATTTTTTCCTCCAATAAATTATTCATTACACCATGTTACGTACATCTACATTTGTAACTCATAGGCAGCCCCTCCTTAATGTGACAATTGCATGCTTGGTTAGGAACAATAATGCTAATTACAATTACAATTGTCAGTCACAAACAACTAGTGATATAGCAAAATATCATATTATAAACATGCAATAATTACCCAAATATGCAATGCCATATAAACAAAAAGTGATTGTTTGTGAGTGATAGATAATGTAGGGGTGTGCAGCATGGTCCGTTTGGGTAGTTATTACATGGAGTGATACTGATAATCGTAAAGATGATTAACATTTGTAAGTATAAATTATACAAATAAAAATGTTTACAATGTTGAAACGTTTATATAATTATAGAAAATAAAATTAAAATGTGCATGTGCACACAGAAAATAGAGCCTGGGACCAGATGACTCATCAACTCTAGTGTGAACTTCATCATATATCCATAATTCTCTTTGCCAGACAACATTTTTGGCACTGCATCTCTCTCCTGGGTTGAAATTTGGTGTTTCTTTGAGCCCAACATGGAGGATAAAATCTTCATTGTTGAAGAAATTTTAAGTTGCAACACTCTTTTTGTTGAAGTCCCATAACTGATGTTATCCTTTTATGTTGTTTGTAACCTTTGTTAGCTTATTATTATGTTAGATAATGACATTCTTGTAGTATAATCAAATCATAATCTTATATATATTTTTGGAAGACACATGGTTTCTTTTCTTTGTAGTGTAACACTGATCTGGCTATATATTTGACACTAAATCGACTTTACAGTTTAAGTTTCGAGAATAATTCTTAAATGTTGTTAGGTACTACTAGTAATATTTCAATTGTACATGATTTGCGGTTGAGAGCTCCCAAGTCAATATCTAGAGGATTCATTGAGCCAATTTGCATTAAACCATGCTTTTACATTTCCATGTTTGCTGCTACTAATGGTACTCAATTCTTAGTTTCATACAATAACCAGAAGATAGGACAACAATATGTTGACTCGTTTCTCACAAGTTGTTGTACTATGATGTCCCAGTATCCATAATGGATGGGGGCAGGCTGCAGTAGCACAAATTTTCAGAACTATTATATTTCATGAAACATGCATTTATGGCTAGTGGAGTGCATGTATAAAGTATACACATGAAAATGAAGAAATGAAATTTTATTTTCCTTGTCAAATAGAAGTAATTGCAAAGGAAAAAAGTGGACATACCAAAGCTTCTATTTATTAGTACGTGACCTTTTAGACTTTTTAGTGCTACTAAAGCAATTAATACAGTAATAATGTGACTGAATGGGACTTGTGAACCATTTCGACCATTCAATCTCTCAAATGTATCCTTTATAAAGTATATTTGGTCTAGAGATTGTGAATTGAATTGAACTTGTGACCCTTTCATCATTTTTTTAAAATGTATTGCAAATGCCAAATATTAATGACAATTTTATCAATGATATTTAAGGTTGGGTACTTGGGTCTGGTCGATGATAAGAGTTTGATTCCTTAAACACTTTATTTTAACTTTTTGAATAGCGTAAGAAAATAATTTTGTAATATTAGCTATAAGTAAGATAGTTTATCAAAAACTTACAATCACAAATATGGTGATAGATCGTCTAATTTGCACATGGCATATTAGACAAAATCAATCATTTTTTTAGAATGGTCCATAGAGCCTCTAGAAGATATACCTATTTTAAATTAGTAGATGTATAATACAACACTACAATACTTAAGGGTATTTGAGAAATTAATTAAAAAGAAAAAAAAAATCCCCTTCTCCACCATGGCCAAGCCAACTGGCAATTTTTGATTCTTCACAAAAGAGATATAAAAACTAAAGCCAAAGGATAAAGCAAAGGACAAAACCAGTCTAGGATTCGAATGTGCTACTTTTGGTTTTATACACCCCTCTCCCCCCTCTTATAAATACACAACCCTTCACCATTCTCCTCTTCATCTCATCTCACTTCAATTCAATCCTCTTCTTGAATTCTGCTTCTTTCACTACATACTCTCCAAAATATTAAACACAGTAAAAACCAGAAGAATGAACATATCAGGCTCTGATGAATACAGCAGTGGCTGCGAATCCGGGTGGACAATGTATTTGGACCAACACACCAACAACTCTGCAGATCAATACAACAGTAATGCCACCGGGGCCGGAGTTTATGGCGGGAAGGTGGCGTTTTCCGGTGAAGATGAGGACTTGTCTATGGTCTCTGATGCATCCTCAGGGCCGCCGCATTTCCACGACGTTGAAGAATGCTATGTTCAGTCTGATTATGTGTGCTATTCTTCAGCTTTTGAGCTCAGAAAGGGAAAGCAGAAGAAAAAGAAAAGTGAGGAGCAAAGAGGGGGTAAAAATCAGAGTTATTATCTTGATGATACTGCTAGCTCCCCTACCACCAACTTCCCCGTGGTAAGTTCAATCAAATATCAATCTTAATTGGTAAAATCATCAGTTTCTTGATCTCCAGTTGGATAGTTTACATTTTTGTTTTGTTTTTTGTTTTCTCAGGAAAATGCAAGTTTATATAATGACAGGCCTTCAAAGGAACATGTTCCTGGCATCTCTGAGACACATTTTAAGGTTCTTGATCTGACCATCTTCTCTGTTTTTCCGTATATGATTGTTTTTGTATCTTGTATGTCTAAGTACTCTGTAAGCAATTAGCTAGTTTTACTATTTCAGGGCAAATCTGTTCTTGGGAAGCATTTTGGTTTCTTGAAATCTTCTGGCAAAGCTGCTTCTAAGAAATGTGGTGAGTTATAACCTGCCATTTTGTTCCAAATACTGCTTCAATTCACAGTAATTCCCTTAAAGCCTAATTGAAAAAACCCAAAAAAACAAATTTTGTTTTTGACTTATGCCTGTGTTTCTTGGCAGATGGTGTGAAGGGAAGAAACTGGCAATGAAAAGTGGTATTTCAGTCAGTATATTTTCATTCTCTGTTGCTGCAGTGGAAAAGAGAAGGAGATGATTGGTGGGTTGGGGCAGGGAGAAGAGGAGGGCGGGGGGGGGGGGGGATTGTAAATGCTAAAAACATTAGATTTGTGAAGATTATGTTTCATCTTTTTCTTAATCTTCTTCATTAGTCTTCTTTTGTTAAATTCCTGCCTATAAGGTTGGGGACAACCTGAATACATAAATGCCAAACTAAGAAGTAAGAATCCTACCAAAGGATTTTATCCTATCCATCTCATAAGTTCGAGACTCAACACAAGAGATCTCATATTAATCTGTATTATTTTTGAATGAACCACAAAAATTATATATATCCATGTCATAAGTTCGAGACTTGACTTTTTACACTCCCTCCCACCCCCCCCCCCAAAAAAAAAATTATAGCAGTGTGCAATTATTGATTGTTGGGACAATCCTAGTTGAATTGGTGGAGCAGTTCATTTGGTAACTATAAGTTTACAAATTTGACCTCCTCAGAAGTTGTTTATTGACCGGTTTGAAATTGTGGGCTTCATCCAAACGGACCAAATTGCATATTTGAACAGTAGTTGCAGGCTTTATCGTAAATGAAAAAATAGATTATTGAGAAATGAGGAAGAGGGGCTGCTATGAAAGGATTTAATGATAGATGATGATTAACTAACTTTCCATTCTGAAGAATGATTGAAGAATATATGTATGCAACAGGACTGATCTGCATGTGGGGCTTAACATCAAACTAACAAAACAAGTTACATGATTAGGGTAAGGCAAAAATCAAAGTGGTTATCCAATTTTTGTTCAAATTTTAGCAAAGAATAATATCATAAACATATAAATAAATCTTATTTTAATATTAATAAATTGATCTACCACTTCCAAATATAGACCTAATACTGTCGTATTCTATCAACAAAAACCAAAACCAATTAAGAACCCCACACTCATGACAGCTGCCCATGCAAAAACAAAAATAAAAAATAAAAATAAAAATGAAAGATCCATATATTAATAATAAGAGAATTATATTACACAATGTGGTGTGCTTTGTCATGGATATATAGAGGGAGAGAGAGAGAGAGTATAATTTTGGGGATCAAGGTGCCCAACAATCCCTCTGAATACTTACTGTGACTAACAATTGCACAAGATTTGATCTATTATAATACTAATTGTCAAGATTAAACTTTTTTCATTATGCCAAAAATTAAAGCTAATAACAAGAACGTAACTTTATTTTGTATACTTGCATAGCTGTCAGCAACACTCATCAATAGCAAAACATTGAGTTTGATTCTCTAAGCTTTGGGTCAAAAATAATATATAATAACAATAACAACAATATCAATAATGTTATTATTGAAGTTTTGTTTGAATGGGGATTTCTTTGGACTTTTCAAGTGGAAGGTCGGTTTCATGAATTATTATTATCATACTGGAAATCCCACCCATAATAAACTTGGGGAATGAACTGGGATTTAAGAAGAGGACAATTCCTCCAGCTGTGACAATAATTTGTGCCCAAAAAAATTTAAATCATAGAGTGTATGTATATATGGTATAATGATTAACTCATAATAATGAATCATAGAAATTATATATACACTCTATGAACACCAAAAAAAAAATGATTATATTTATAATAAGATCCGAAACGATTTGATATGAAACGATTTAACATTAACCAGAAAAATTGTATGTTAAAGTTAGGGCAAGGGTCATTTTCCTAAAATCCTTACTTACCAAAGTGAAGCATTGAATTGATCTGATTTTATTTCTTCCGTTAAAAGTCAAACCCTAGCCCAATGCTGACACAAACCCTTGTCTCTATTATTGTGATAATAACAAACATCCACATATATATATTGTTTATTTAATCCAATGGCGTCAATAATTGATTGCACACACACGTGTGTGTGCACACGTAGAAGCAAAAACACTGAACACGTACTGCGGCAGAAGACAAGTGTACCATGTTTAATCTGCAATTAATTAAGGATGTTTTAATTTGTTAAGAACAATATATAATGATGGTGATTATCTGATAATCTGCAGATGAATTAAAACATGGCAGTGCTGTGGTTAGTTTATTGGTGAAAAAACACATGGAAGCAAGAATGTAAGGATTTGAAGTACAGTGCGTATAAACAAGTAGCAAGCTGTCTGGAAAAGCAATAATGCAGTGACAATAAAGAATAACCACCTCACTTTACAGACAACTTTGCTACTCTCAAACAAAAATTTAAGGAAAACTTTTGCGTCCTGTTTGCATAATCTATGGAAAGAATCTTTGGTCGTACGAGGCTAATTAGGTCTGACTGCACCATCCCCCCAAAAGGGCATGCATTATATCATTATATCTATTCAAGTTGATATACATAAGCCCAGATCATATCACCTGGAAATTTATAATGGGTTTTGACAGGTTTAAGTTGATGAATTGAAGATGCATGGAGGGGGGATGGGGGTATTAATTAATGTGAATTAACAGGGGTCGAGGTCAATCACTTTGGGTCGTTAACCGTTACGGGGGAGAGTGTATTGTGACAGTAGTTTGTACTGTTAGTTGTTGCAGGCAAGTTGCACGTTGAGGTGCACAGTGTATATGACAGATGAGGTTCAAGTCAAGAGTATGCTTGGTAGTAAACATGCTATTGAAAGTGACAAAAGGGGCCCGTTTTCATGTGCCGTTACGTTGATTGCAAAGAGTTATTGAGACCTCATCATAGATAGCCTGATGCTATGAACATAGTCTTCACTCATTGAAGCTTTCACACTACTTGACAATCTCTCTCAGCTCAATGTACTACCAAATTAAATACTGCTGTCTCTAGTATATGTCACACCTCCCGAGTTTTCAGGCTGTTGAATTAGCTTAATAATCACAAAGTTACTCCCGACAGCAGTGGCCTATGGGCCGGGCCTTCTTGGTTTGAGTCGATCAGTTATAAGTAACCTAGGCTGGTTAATTTATTTCTTTGTGGTCCTTTGCCGACTAGGGTTATATTACAACTCACTGCACACCCTCAAATAGTAACCGTGAATTTGTCTCTGTTAGGTTCTAGGAGTAGAAAATGTCTTTGTTCAGACTATGTTTGCTATAGGCTAGCGACTAGAAAGGAAAAGGAAGAAATTCTGTGATGTATGCGAGACACTGCCTTAAAAGCGATTTGCTGGGGACTAGTCGCTTTCGACTGGCTAACACAGGACAGCTACGAATTAATTCTCAATCCTAATACACCGAAGACTGCAACAACACTTAATCATTAATATTTTTCCTGTTTCACATTTTCGATTTGCAGCTACAAAATTGTGTAAAAGGTAAGTTGGTAAATATATCCAATTTGGTTCGATCATGTGCCACTGATAGTGATTGAAAAGAAACAAAAAGACTGTGCATCTATGGAGTTTGTGAACTCTATTCCAATTTAATAATTGAACCTAGCTAGTAACAGTTTAGAGTACGTGTAATGAAAGTAGATGTATAAAATATGTGTGGTATATATGAGTTTTGCATTATGTTATATGGTTTGTATTGAAAAGAATAATTTTAAAATGTAATAATGCAGGCATGTGTTACATATGTGTGCGAGCAATATAATGTTAGTCACAAGTACAAAATTTATGTGTAGTAGTTGTATTAATATATAGCATGAAAGAGTAATTATTGTAATCATCTTTATGCATGTGGGAGTTGTTTTTCTACATGTATTCTTCCATTTGTCATCTAACAATATTATTTTAACTATTTTCGCACTATTTTTTTTTTTTACAAAAAAGCTCGTAACTATTGTCCGAATATGAGCTCTAAGTAAGGTATGCCTTGTAAATCTAGCCAAAAAAAAAAAATCACAATGAGGTAAACCATAATCCATAATCTAGGTTGTTCATAGTTGACCGGTTTAAATCGAGAATGCTAATAAGTAGAAATAATATATAATATGCCATCACTGCTATAATTTTTCATATTATTAACTACCTACAAATTGCTAATACTATCCTGAATTAATTAAATAAAACAGCATCTATCAACAAACTTAACTCCCCAACTTCGACACACGCCTTAGCCTCAAAAGTCCCGACGTATCTTCCATCAAAATATTAAAAGGTATGAGGGAGGAGGTTTGCCAGGCCACTACCTTAAACTCATAAATCAATTTTTTTTTTTTTTGTGATAAGTTATTTTTCACGTTAATATAATAACTTCTATAATGGTTTAAAATCACATTGTAAATATAACTTTTTGGATGTTTCAAAGTAGCACAAAATTTATAATCTATGTTTTCTAATTTTGCATGTGACTTTTTAACCTTTACAAAATACTTAATTGATATCATTTGAGTTAAAGCGGACATCCAACAAAGACCTGAGAAAACAAGGGACCAATAGTGAGCAAATGATATTGACAAGACAGTCAACTCTGCAAGGACCAATTACAATTGTCATTCTACAAGAGTCATTATATGGTGGAACAATGTTCACCATACACACTATCAATCATGGTTCAACTTATTTATTTACAATTAACAAATTACATACTTTCAATTTATTTATCTACAATTCAAATATTATGATTTATGAATTTAAAATAAAATTGTAATAAATGCATACTTTCACATATTATGAAGAGAAAATTTCATTTTTGATACTGTAATTATTGAGTGTTGTTAATATCAATCCAGGAGTTTCAAAACTTTTAATTTAGTACTGTAGCTATTCAATTTTTCTCAATTTCAATCCCTTCAATCAAATTATCCGTAAAAAGTATCCATAAAATAATAAGGAGAATTTAATCTTTTTTCTTCTGCTCTACTCTTTCTTCTCCGATCCGCCGGAAAATATTTTTCTCCCAGACGAGCCGAGCTCTGAGCTGTTCTACGCATAGAGGTAAATCAATTGGTTGTTCGATTGCTAAGCTTTAGGGTTTCTGTGAACCGCGAAGAGGAGGAGAATGATTCTCAGAATTGCACCAGTGCAGAAGCGAAGCCGGTGGAGGACAACAACTAACCCCATTTCGAACCGTCATCTATGAGGATGATCCTTCGGCGCCGGAATCTTCTCACGATCATCCTTTCACCTCCGAACAGATTGCAATCAAATGGTATTTTAGTTGCCATTCGTTACTGTAATTTCTCTTTTTGCTTTGTGTTCCATGAAATGGCTCCTACTACTATGTGTGGGAGAAAGGTAGTCCACTTTAACCATGTGATATTGGCTGTGGTAGGGTATAAGCCGTGAAATTAAGAAGAAAGAGAAGAGGAGAAATGGAGAAATGGAGAAGAAAGAGGAGGAGAAATGGAGAAGAAAGAGAAGAGGGGAAGAAAAAGATTAAATTGTCCTAATTATATTTTAAGATTAAAATTTTTTGGTTATTTTTCACCAAAAAAATTGAATAGTTACGTTTTCTAAATTAATAATTTTAAAACTCATTGACTGCAATTAATAACATCCCAATAGTCAAAGCCTCATAAGATTAAAAATGAAATTTTTCCTATTTTGAACTTAGAGCAATGTTAGAATAGTTCGGAAGGTTCATAATATGTTAATGAGAGGGTATATAATATGGATCCATCATGCGTATGGTAGACTTCAGTCAATGATATAACTTCAAAATTCTGCGTGTCTAAGGCCGTACTAGATTGGACAAAATAAAATCTTCATAAATAAATAATTTATTCATGCTGGCCAAGCATGCAGTTACAATACAATGCGAAGCACTAAATAGGTTTCAAATTGTTAGATTACAAGATCATTTGATATTTGAACAATTTGGCGAGCAATTGAACCCTTGTAAGTTGTAACCTTATTCAACCTTAAATGTAATGAGTGGATATTGAAGCGTCAAACGACTTTGATAATAGCTATTCTCGACATACCTTTGATCCACAAAGTAATATAATATCAGTGAAATTCTTGAATTATTATAGCAAACTTTTGTCTTTATTAAACCAATCAATCTCACTATATGACAAGCATATTTATATCACTATGCTTACTATGGCCAACGTACTCGTAAATTACTATGGCAGATTCTTGTCTCTGTTCGAACAATCAGTCTCACTATCTGACAAGTGTATACCATTACGCTTGGTTACGATAAAAACCTCAATAAAATCATTTGATATTGACATGTGAACAATTTATACAGTTTCTGTCAAATCTATTCGAACAACTTGCACTGTTAAATGCAAGAGGTCAATCTAACGTAGATGTTGAGATGCCACTCGAATCATCATTCAATCTAGGTTTAATAATTGAACTTTGGCTGGATTCTAATGTCAATATCACCATACCATAATGCAGAAATTCTATCTTTTAGACCTTTAGACCCCATAGCTTTTGAAGGGTACTATACCTTAGCCAATGGCATGAATTCGTGGTTCATAGAAACCAGCAAGCAAGCATCATGCCAATGAATGATGTTCTAATGATTATAGAACATTCATATTTATTAATTTTTCTATAGAACAATAGTTAGTATAACAAAAGATAATACAAAGTAACTTAATAACTTACACCCATGTCGATCTACACTATAGAAAATTACTCATTTTTATAATAAATTCCTTCTATAATTCATCTAAACATTATTGACTCAAACAGATGACCTAACTTTGAGCAAAATTAATGTATATATATTGCATAAAATCTAAATAATTTGCAGTGCAGATAACCTGCAAATCAAAAGAATTATATTGAACTCAAAAATTTGATTTCAGATGTTAACGAAGAAAAATACATTACACAACATGGCTTTGTAAAAAAAAAGAAAAATGCCTTCACCTAACACCCCCAACAGACAAAAGAATAAGAGCTGAGAGTAAAGGTACTTTGTTTCCCTCATTAGAGAACCACCGCCCGTATTGTTGCAACTATGTGCCAAAAATATGTCTGTGAACAGGCGGTGCTTCGAATGTTTTAACCACATCAATCCATCGTTTGTCTATGACCAAGACAGAACTTTTTGATAGATGTCCAAGAAATAAAACAGGATCTCGGAATTCACCAAATATAAAATTCTTTCTACCGTAATGTTGATGACTCTTCTCTAACTCCGTTCCTTTCAACTTTCGCTTCAATTTTCCATTCAGAGGGGTGCCCTGTATCTTCCGTAACAGCAACTCCTGACTGTTTGCCAGGTCAGCATCGTCCACTTCAACCGGCACCCCAAAGTCAATCGCACACATTGACCTACAAAATCATACATTAACCTTCTTTTTAACTATATCCACACAAGGTGCTTATACAAGAAATGCATTGTGCATTATTAAAAAATTCAATTGGGACTACCTCCACAATTTTTTCAATAAACAGAAATGAAGTTCAACAAAAAACGTGATACCCCAACAGAGTTTGAATCTCAAAACGCGAACGTGATGCTCAAGAAGATGGTAAATGAAATAACAATATGAAGGTAAAGCAAGCAGATAAAATATTTGCCAACAAACATAAACAGTGACATCAAATACCTTGGACTGTAGACAATAACAGTGGAGGAGTTGGCTGATGGCGGAAAAGACAGGCCAATCACCTCTCCAGGAAACTCCTGATAACTTTTTGGAAGAGAAAATGTATGCCGCATGGACCATTCTCCCAGTTGTTTGGCTTCCACATCAAATGCATAAACCTGGTTTGAAGATGTTGATAATATAAGGACATTGCTATTTCGGGGGGTAAATCCACCAGCTGTAACTGATGATCCATCCAGCCTTGATATGCACCAGTGTTGCCTGATGCACACAAAAAAATCATAGTCATTAACCCCATAATTATTTACAGCCACAGTGCTCACCTGTGGTCCAATGGAGGATATAACGTAAAGCAAAGAAATTAACTAATAAGTAAAAATTCTGAAAAGAAGACTAGGAGTTTGAAGGCGGTCAAGGAATATTTTCTTTAAAACAAACATTTTTACTTATTCCCAAAGTTAATTTGATTAATAGATCACTTGGTGAGGTATCCACACAAGTCTCAAGAACACATGATCACAGGCCGACTGATAGTATATCAGATCTTTGTTTCCCAATGAGCTATTCAAAAAAAAAATTGAATGCGTATCACGTTGCTCACCTCTGTATTTCTAGATTGAATATGTACACATCACCAAAGCAATTGATAGCAGCTAGCCACTGCCCATCACTACTGGTGAACATTTTGGTTATCGGAGGCTCAGTAGGTGGCAACTCTTCATCATAATCTTTCCTGCAAGGTGTGAATACATGAACAATTTCCAAATTTCCCACATCAACAACCTGCAGCCATTTAGAGTGAAGGCTTCAAAAAAACATGTTCAGATATGACCAAACACTAATAAGCTGTCTAAGCAAAACCTCAGGTGAATCTAAGAGAAAAATGGAGATAAGAGTACCTGAAATCCAAATTCAATACAACAGTCCAACTTAAAAAGGTCAAATTCCAGGTATTTTATTGATTTTTTAAGCATCTTAATTAAGGTCTTAACAAAAAACCATCACTTTGATATAAAAGTAAAAGACAGCATACAATCAAGCAAATGAGAACCCTATTTCTCCCAAAAATATTTGAGAAACCAAGCAGCTTTATTCTTTTCCAAGTCCTGTTTTGATAAAGATTTGACAAGGGTGGGTAATGTCAGGTTGTTTAAGCTTTGATTACTCAAGGGAAAAAATTTAAAATACTTAAAAACAAATTAAATGTGTCCATCAAGATTCATAGGACAGGCAAAAAAGAATTTTTTTAAAAAAATCAAATTTAAACAAAAAAAATGTAAAGCAAGGACTCACATATATCCTTCTGTCACACCCTGCAATCATCAGTTGTGAAGAATCAGAACTGAATACCATGGAATGAGCAAATGGTAATTCCAAAGGAAGCTTTCGTTTATTCACTTTCCATGTATGTGTCCCAGTGCCAGTTCGGTTAAGTTGGAGAAGTCTGGGATTAACATGGTCAGAGTAAGCCAAGAATTCGCCTGAAGGAGAAATAGAGCTACATGTGATCTTCCGAGAAGCCTGGCACTTAATCCGAACAACTACATCTGTTTTTGCAGCCCCACCAGATGGGTTAGATCCACTATTGGAGACAACACCATTTCTTACACCAACGCTAAAAATATCTATCCGATATGAATCCTGAATCAAGAGCAATGAAGTACGGTTGAAAATAGTGTTGGTTACAAGCTGTATAGATGGCCTCTGTGGTGCCGGACAAATATCATGTGGAGAAAACTTGGTAAACTCCTTTGCCGAATATGCAAAAAGCTTAGTGTCATCACTGCCTGAGATAAGCATTGGCACACCTATATGTGCCCACTTATGGTAACTAAAATCAAGGGGCTTCGCCTTACCACGACGCCTCTTCACCTTTTCTTCAGGCAATGTGTCTGTTAAAAGTAAGAATACATAAACTAATATAAATGAACCTTCACGAGTACCAGAAAAAAAGGATTCAGAAAAAGCAGAGCAATATAAATGAACCTTCACGACTAATGGGAACAGCAATTGTCAAGGCCCTCACATCGTGTGTATGAGCCCTAACATAACCAACATAAGCCCACTTCTTGATCACTACAGGGGAAATATTTACTTCATCAGTCTCATTTCCATCAGTAGAGAGCTTGTAGAGGATAACCTATGAAATCAACTTAACTGTCAGCAGCAATTATACCTCAATGTGTGATAGACTTTACAAAATTAACCTCACTGGAGAACAATGCAAGTTAGCACTATGTAAGAGAAATGCAACATGTGACATGTAGCAGCAACTAGGTGTATGGCTGTAGTAAGAAGAAATGAAGAATAACTGGGTATATCGTGAAGGGAAAATATCGCTGGCGCTATGAAATTTGATGTCAACATTCAAAGAGAAGATGAGTGAAGGTGAAGAAAACTTGTGACTTCAGAAGAAAAATTATCTCTAAAATTTTGCAAACTTGAGTTTTGACTAAAGACATAGTGCGAGGGTTTCACATTCTTGCAGTATTCAGCTCAACACTCAAAGAAGTGTGTAACACTTAACTTGACCTTCTAACACTAAAATAGGCAAATTCATTTTCCCAATGCAATACTGTGTTCAATTTAGAAGTCAAACAGATGAACTGCAACTCAAAAGCACTAAATGGTATACTTGACCATAGGGTGGTGTGTGATACATATACCTGACCATCTGAGCCAGCAGAAAATACCCTGTTGTGGCTGGGAGAGGCTGCCAAAGCATTCACATCCCCCTTATGATAAGAATGTGCCTGCAGAAGTGTTCCATGCTGGGTGTCCCAGAACTGAACACTGCCAGTACTATCAGCACTTACAAGGGTTCCACACCTGAATATGTCAGGGTAACATCAGAAGCAACACAGAAAAAGAAATCCACATCCAAAAACAGTGTTCTTTCATGCATCCTTTATTATCCCTTTTATGCACAAGAAAGGAGGGAGAATTAAGGACAAAGAATTGGGCAGGATAGCTATCCAGGATTACCTCAGAGCAAGTAAGGACCATATGCAAAGTTCAGTTCCACTACCCAAACCTCCAAGACCAACTGTAATCCTATAGATTTCATGACCTAACTTTGCATCCCAACACCTTATCAACCTGCAAAATATCAACTCATTCTCATAAACTTGAAAAGTAGACATCTTGAACAGAACCATGCTTTAAAAAATGCTCATGTTTAATAGTAAAAAAACATACCCATCACTACTCCCAGAAAATATCCTATTTCCTTCAGGACTCCAAGTGACACTTAATGTTCTCCCTGCAAAAGTAAGTAAAGTTTCTTTCATAAACCCTAAGGAGAAAAAAAAAACAGAGCATCTCAACAGTCTATGCAGGTAGCTGTCTCACCGCTGATCCTTGGCAATGATTTCTTGTGCGTTAATTCCTCTAAGCTAGAAGCACTATAAATTCGGACACATCCATCATCACATGCAAAAGCTATTTGACTTTCTTCATTAACACGATCTTCTTCTTCATAAAGCTCAACAGAGTTGTCATCATCCTCACTGTCCTCACTCTCACTGGCATTGCCATTTTCATACTGTATTGAATCTGGTTTATCTTGCTGACTAGTGCAGGGTTGTGAAGCCATCTGCCATATAGATACGCCTATAGAATCAAGAACAACCTGCAGAAAGTCATACAAAACAATATTAGATACAACAAACTAGTGGAGAAATATCAAGTCCATAATTTAAATAATTCAAATAATTCAAAATGCCAAACTTGAAAAAAATCTAAACTCCATAGTGTTTTCTTAGGCAAGCTTTTATGTGTGCTACAAAACAATTTAGTTAATCTTGGAGATGAAAGCTATAGACATAAAAATGGCATGCAAGTCTACAGATTATAAATATAAATAATTGGTGAAAAAATAAATGCTGGGCTAAAAATTACAGAGAAATATAGGCTAATAAACAATGACCTATATTATTAAACTAAACTAAACTGTAAAACAAAATATTATTAAATGGAGGTTATATAAATACACAAGCAAAATTGGATCTTTATATTTTGTTAACATTTGCATACTTTGCATATCTAATATAAAATATTCATTCAAAAATGGCTACAATCTAAATCACTAAATGGCAACGAAGGTAACCTTCTGTCTCAAATCAAATAAATCCCACTCTGAAACTGATCCATCAATACTCGACGAGAACAACCTTCCTGACGGCGAGCCTCTTGACCCCGGCCGGCACCAAACCAACGACGAAATCCTTGAATTAGGATTTCCATGTATTCTCTATGCAAATAACAGCTCAATACATCAAATCCAGAGCAAAACTACGTATTTTTTTTAGAAAATAAAAAGGAAATAAAAGAAAAGTATCAGTACAAGTTGACAGTGCCAGCCAACGGAGCCGGGAGAGACCAGCCATATTTCAAGAGAGCCGTCCTCGCGAGCGGCGGCGACCTGGAAGTTGTCGGCGCTGGTGGCTAGGGCTACCACCGGCGATGGTCGCCATTCATACTCAACGTGGCCCCGATACAGCTCGGGGAATAGCATCTCGGCTGAGAGGAAGAAGGAAAGGGTTCGCAGTCTGAAAGAAGTCTTGAGGAAACGGTGGAATAGAGAAAGAGAAAGTAGGGTTTAAGAGATGTATTTGAACCAGATTCTCCACGGGTTTTTTTGGTTAAAAACGGGTATAAATATTTGCATATTAACCCTTACTATTTATAATAATAACACATTAAAACCTATTTAGATAAAAAATAAGAAAAATTACATTTTTCGTCGTCCCAAAATTATAGGATAATTGTAGAATTCGTCTCTAAGTTTTTGTCATACTCACTTTTCGTCCATAAGTTATCATTGGCATTGCACTTTTCGCCCCTGAGTTATACTAAATTGTAAATTCCATCCCTTAGTTATCATTACGTTGCATTTTTCGTCCCTAACTTAAGTGTGCAAATTTCGATTAATTTTCGGTTAACTGTTTTTTAACCAAACTTTTTCGGTTCGATTAATGTTTAAAGATTTTTAAAAATTTCGGTTAACGATGAATTCAATTCGAAACTTCATTTAACCGAATTAACCGAAATTTAAAATATATATAATAATAAATATATAATCTAATATGTATGATCTCTATAAATTTGTAGTGTTATTATGATATTGTTTTTTTATATTTCTTATTTATTTATTTGTGTGTGTGTGTGTGTGTGTATATATATATATATATATATATATATATATATATATATATATATTAAATTAATTAGTTTTTGTGGAGATTATATAGTGAGCTTGTGAAATCAAAGTTTAGTTGAAAATGTCTGCCAATTTAAAGTACAATTATTGAAAGACAAAGTATAGCAAAATATATACAAATAAACAACTCTCATAAACACACATAAAGCACTTAGAAACAGTGACGTATCCAGGATTTCGGTTGAGGGGGTGAAGAAGCAAAGGTAATTAAATTCAAAATGGTTTTTGAGTACTACTGACTCTGTTACATCTCAACCTATTGAAGCACAAAGAGTCATCAACAGTCGCCTCCACTGAGGCTCGAACTCACTCTTTTCCATATGGGAGTATAAATCGAGTGCCACAAGGTTCAAATATCAAATAGGAATAAATTCTTAAATTACAAAATACATTATAAATATTGTTTGATATAGACGGAAAATAAAACACATCAAAACTTTATAAAAATATTCATAACTCTATATAAAATATAATTAATTTGATAAAATAATTCAAATAGAAAACACATTATAATTATACATCTTATCATTAATATATATATTAAAAAAGCAATATGTACGTATACAATTGAAAAGCTGCAAAGAAAGCATATTCATAACTCTATATAAAATATAATTAATTTGATAAAATAATTCAAATAGAAAACACATTATAATTATACATCTTATCATTAATATATATATATAACACATTATAATTATACATCTTATCATTAATATATATATATTAAAAAAGCAATATGTACGTATACAACTGAAAATATATATATTAAAAAAGCAATATGTACGTATACAACTGAAAAGTTTAAATAAAACCACACACCTACCAACTCTGCAAGCTTATCAATTGTTAACTTTCATCTGTTTTTATATATTTATATATAAAACACATACTATATATACGTATATACATACAAAGGCTATATATGGGGTGGGGGTGGGGTGAGTGGGGGTAGCTGCCCCCACTGCCCCCAGGGTGGTTCCGTCAATGCTTAGAAAGTCACATGTCATTCCATCAAGCATCCTACGGCCTGCAAGGGGCCATCATGGTTGCTTTATTTATTTTTTCTTTTTTCGGTGATGGAGGAAAAATTACAGTTACGATTGATAAGTGATCACAGATTAAACTGAGTTTCTATTTTACAAAGGTTGGTAAGATAACCATCTTGTTAGCATGGCGACACTTTCCTCTCGCTTATATTCGAAGGCTACATGCCCCGCTCCCTGTAAGTAAACAAAACAAGGGGTAAAGCTATAAAAACCAATTAAAATTGTATGTGTACATAGAACATAGTCTATGGAGATAACTTACTTTTAAGGTTGCAAATGTCATTTGGTTGGAGTAAGACCTTGTGTAACTTGCGATTAATTAGTAACAAAACGAAGCCAATTTAGCATTCAATTCAAAACACAGAAGAAACAACACCAACAAATTAAGTAGTTTAATTCAGATGATATATAAATACCCAGCAACTTGACTATTTACAATCCACGGTCTCCACTCATCAATAATAGCATACTTCAAAGATTTAATCCATGCTTCCGTTGATTGGAATGGAACACACATGTCGTGATCACCACTGTACCACTCATTAAAAAATAGATTTAATTATTATTTATTTGAATAGTTGATTAGTAACACTAAAACAAATGATTTCTAATTACTTACCTATATATTAGTGACCTATAACCTTTACGACTAATATTTACATGATATTGTATTGTATCCATCAAAGTGATTCTATAGGTCCATATTGAAATGCTTTGCCTACATCTCAACCATTGTCCAATAGATCCCTGATCAAAGTTAAATAGAACAAGAAATTAAATCAATATCATATCATGCAAAATGATTTGGCACTACATTGGTAGGGACCGATTAAGTAGTAACATATCTTTATGTAAAAAGTGCAAATACAAAAGTATACTGAGTAAAATTATAATATGCATATGATGATATGTAAAAGTGTACTAAAAAATCATATAAACTCTAAAAGTGCACTGAGCAAAACTGCAATGTGCATATATTCTTCAATTGCATATGTATTCGATACGATGTTACATATCATCAAATGCACTTGGTAGTATTACACAATACACATTCACAATGCAAGAAGCTATATTTTTATCTAATCCACTCCATAGGTATATATAGAATGTTAATATATGTAGTTCTCAAACCTTTCGGACGTGCAATGCTTCTTGGACTTTTGGATCATTTGCCCAATAATTTGAGAGTTTACGATAATCAACCTAAGAAATTTCAAATAAGATTCAAGTTCGACATCCAAATTTTAAGAAAAATAAATTTTAGTGTAACTTGTGTGTGTGTCTATATATATATATATAGAGAGAGAGAGATAGGATCATATGAGATCACTTGTTTAGATAAGATCGTGAGATAAGATCTTGTGCATCCATTTAATAATTTAATGGTCTAGATTGATTTAAGATGCTAAGTTGAAGTGTGTGCGAACGGTAATAAAATGTGTGCGAATGATGATTAAGTGTGTGCGGATGGTGATTAAATGTGTGCAAAGGGTGATTAAATGTGTACGAACGATGATTGATGTACAAGATTTGATCTCAAAATTTTTTAATGGTCTAGATTGATTAAAATTCCAAGTTGAAGTGTGTGCGAACGGTGATTAAATGTGTGCGAACGAAGTGTGTGTGTCAATCAATCTAGACCATTAAAAAGCATTACATGGATGCACAAGATGTGATCTCACGATCTTACCTAAGCAAGTGGTCTCACTGGAACCCTACCATACATATATATATATATATATATATATGAGAAAATTTTGAGACAACTTACGCGACACCATGAGTCATTGTTGGAAGACATAAAATTCTCTTCAAGTGACCTTCGTTTACCAGAAAAGTTGTCGCCTGGGTTTATCAATGCACTTTCTGATCCACAAGAGGGCTCTAGAATGTGCTGATCATTAATCCCATCAATCATCTATGAACCAAACCACATGAATTTGTATTATCTTTTAATTTATTTTATTATTTTACATATATAAAGTTAACAAATATGGGGAAAAAAGAAATATAATTAATTAGCAAACCTGCTTGAACACCTGATAGTTTTGAGAGCACAATTCATTCCTCCAGCCTATGTCTTCATATTCTTCTTTACAATTCTCTGCAAGCGACTGTATATGTACAAAGAAATTTTGAGCATGCATATATGGGCTTTGATTTATATGTATACTAACTATTAATTGATTAAGAAAATAATTAGCTTAATTAAGTGAATGATTTATCAGTATAATTACTGAAGAATGAAGATGATGCTAACCGTGTAGAGTTCAGTGGAGATGAGCCCCATTCCATGTGCAAATGGAATTGAGTAATTAACTTCGCCAGGAAATGTTTTGGGATTGCCCAGTGAATATCCCTAAAAAGATATATAGATGTACTTAATTACCTGATTAATAATACTTTAATCACGTTTTACTTTGGACTTTAATGTACCATATCGTTGTAGTTAGAATTAAATCAAGATATTTAAGGTAGGAAATTTATTTGTCTTCCTAGAGGAGTAAAGAAAACTATTCATTCAAACCTTAAGATTCATCATTGGCTTGTTGCCAGCTTCATTTCCTGCAAGTTTGTAAGAGAAGGACCCTTCAATTCAATGCTTTTTGAAACTAGAATATATGCTCTATATATATGTATTTGTATCCATACCACTAAGTATTAATTGAAATATGATTGGAACAGTAATTCCAGAATAAGAATCTCCAGCAATATATAGCGAATTTGATATGAAGTCCGGATTATTAGAAAACCACTACAAAACAAATTAACTTAAAACAATTAATATATTAGGGAGAAAACATTTTGAAAACATTTTTTTTATATTAGAATATTGCATCAAACACCTTTTGCAAAAATTCATAAACGTGGTCGCACGCTTGCAAATCGGTATATGTGGTTGCATTCGGAGTCGTTGCATACGAAAATCCAGTATTTGCTGGTTGGTCCAAATATATTATGCTGGCAACCTAAAATTTTCAAAATTTTCAAAAAAAGAATTCCAAAATTAATTACTCTATTCCAAATAATAGCTCAAAATATTAACTTCAAACTAACTAACCAAAGTAATGCCATAAACAATATGTATATCTTTATACATGAGTATATATAGGTGTTGTTTCCAGGCAGTCACCTTGGTCATCGAGTGTGGAGCCAATAGCAACGTTGGCAGACTCCCGTTATATTGTTTGTCCTCAAATTCTAACGGCCCTATACATGCATAAACTAATTAGATAAAAAATTTTACACCCAAAACTCTAATTAAATTGGTCTGGTATATGTTTACTCTTAATTTGAGTCCGTCAGCCACGAACAACTTAAATTTATTTACCTCTTTCTGATCCCTTGTTGGCCAGGGTCACAATGCAAGTTTCACACATATTCTTGTAGCAGTTGCGAACAATCCAATAAATCAAAAAAATTATATTAAACAATGTATACTACATACCTAACTCGTATAAAAGCCCACTTATAGATGAACACCCTGGTCCACCAGTGAGCCAAAGAATCAGAGGATCATTGTTCGGATTCGATTCAGACTTAACAAAGTAATAAAATAATTGCACTTCTTCATTTTTACCCACTCCGATGTACCTGTTTGCAACATCATATATTGTAACTCAATACATGGAATATTATTACTCCATGTTACATAAAAATTTATATGAAATTGTCTCACAAAAGATAAATCATATTAGTTAAAAGACAGATATGATATGATGAAAGGAAGATGAGCTGAGGGATGAGCGTACCCACCCAGTGTGGAGTATAAAGGGAAGACGTCCATGGAAGCCGGGGAGAAACTCGACGACGGTAGAGTGATCGTCGTCGGAAAGAACACCGGCAGGAAACAGTTGCAGAATAAGTATAATACAGAAACAAAGGGAATGATGGGAAGATGGTTTCTTCATGTCGTCCTTTGAAGTTTGAACTCAAGTCCTCAACCATAAACAGTTACGGAGTATATGGCAATATTGTCTGTCGTGTCCGATGGAGAATATATATTTTGGTCTTGGACGAGGGAGGCCGGCCGGCCACGGTAATAAAAGAGTAAGTAATTTATTTTTGCCAGTTTGACAATGGCTAAGGCCTATTTATTTATTTATTGAAAGGGATAAGGCCTATTTAATTAATTTCATATAAAAATCTTAGCATTTCAAAAAAACTGTGTCACATAAATCACAAAATTCAAGTTTTATTCTTGATTGATATTCGAGAAAATTTAAAAAAAAATTGTACTTTCTTGGTTGAATCCTCTCAACTCCAAGGGCTTCATGTCCCGACCTAACTGAGCATCTGGGAGGATATAACCAACACTTTATTGTCTGAGGCCACATTCTTAGCTAGATTATTACATTTCATTTTTTTTAGGACAGAATAAAAAATTTGTAGTCATTACTTCAAAGTATGTAATGAACAAATTATACTCTTATGTAATAGTATGTAGACTAAACAAGAAAGATAAACTGCACTAGAAATATCATATGCACTTAACAAAATAATTCCAAACTGAAGTAATTAATGTAGTATGTTTTCAATTATTGAACATTGATTATAATTTTGCTACTAATTGCAATGACATTTAATCTTTTATTGAGAATTTTTATTTTTATTTTTATTTGTATGGTCTCTAACTCTCTCCCTCTTCCCCTAATATCACAAGGGATGATGAGCTAACCATCTTTTGAACATATGAAAGCACTCCTCAACTTTGTATTCTGCAGCAGTATGACCTCCACCCTTAAAAAACATATATTAATTAATAATAACAAACAAATAAAAAAAATACAAATGATTTTGGAAAAATGCATGTGTAATTTAATTCATACTTTAAATGTCGCAAATGTCATCTGATTTGAATAGGATCTTGTGTAACTACAAATGGACAACGCA
The DNA here is from genome assembly GCF_003576645.1 of Ipomoea triloba. NCBI lineage: Eukaryota > Viridiplantae > Streptophyta > Magnoliopsida > Solanales > Convolvulaceae > Ipomoea > Ipomoea triloba. Next base: position 36,211,192 of record NC_044916.1, on the reverse strand, counting down.
TAAACTAAATAATGTAGTCAAGAATATATTAATTATAATTACATTATATTATCCCTAACAAAACGTTATACAGTTTAAGTTTAGATAACCTACCCTGCAACTTGGTCATTGACCATCCAATGGCGTCAGTCATCAACAATAGAATAATTTAACGATCTTATCCACGCTTGAGTCGATTAGAATGGAAGTGTAAAGTCATGGTCACCATGCATACATATTTCATGATTCAATTTGCTATAAGAACGGTCTATTAACCTTCTTAGTTTAAGCTGGCCTAGACCAACTTGGAGCTTTCTTGTAAATCAAAGAAATATTGATGGTAGAGATTTTAATGTGCAAAATATAACAGTGAAATTCACAAGCTCCACTATTTTATTTATGGAGACATAAAAGGAAGGAGAGATGAGAGATATTATTGTAGCAATTTCCTATTGGATTAAAATTGAACACCCTCCATTGCTATAGAGAAAAATATATAGTTACATACACACAAAGAAGATTGCACAACTAGAAAACAAGATTCTATTCCCTGGGAGGGGTTGGATTTGAATTTACTGGATCCTTGTCCACTTCCATAGCCATAATATCGTCCTCGGTTTTATCCTCATTTGTCCCAGCTTTTAATCTCTGTCAAATTTAAGATATTGAAAACACAAGGTGCTTTATATTGGCCAATGAATAAAATGAGTGCTAATAAGCTCAGTCATTCAATTCTACATGGCTAGTGCATTGATGGACTTAATGCCATATTCTTGTTTTCCTTTTGACTCCTTGTGGGAAGAATTATTTGGGTTACTGAGAAAAAGTGATAGATTTTGAATAAAACTGACCTTGGTAGCTGGAGAATTTTCATTCAGCATGCGCGCAAACATTGTTGTGTAGAGGTTTGCATCTCTCTTGTTGCTTTCAACTTGAAGTTGTTTCAAATTCTTCTGCATTAGTTTCACCTCCCTGAGGATTTCATTTAAACCAGAAATGTCGTCTTTATTAAAGATATAAGCGAAATAGATGGTAATAAAATGTTATGGATCAATTAATAGTCATAAAGGTCAAGTTATAGGCTTATAGCAGAGTAAAATTCAACATTTGGTTGCATTACCTATTCTGAGGATCAATTTCCAGCGATCTCTTGATGTCCAATTCAGCCAAGTGCAGGTCATTTGTCTTCATATAAGCTTGTGCTCGCCTATACAGAGCCTTCACATTTGACCACTCAATACTAAGGACCTATAAGTCATAAGCAGAGTGTAAATCTTCCTTCAGTGCTGTAAAAGATTGCCCCTAAAGGTTACTAGAATAAGAAGCCAAAGATATTGTGCTTGTTCGTCTCAGCCGGAACGTCTTGGAAAATAGACATTTCTGAGAAGCCTCAACTTTGGAGGTACTGGAAAGAGAGGCTCTTTGCTTCTTATCCAACTTCATAGATTAAGCTATATGGGCCAAACAAGCACATTGTACAAGGAAAAAGAGATTTTATTTTTTTTAAAAAAAAAATTAATGTTAAAAAAAAAAAAAAAAAAAGTAGAAGAAGAAGAAGAAGAGGGAATCCTCCTCAAGTCTGGTTTGACGGCAACATTTTTAGGTGGAATATGTGCATTGATAATATTAACACTAAAAGCAAAAGAACCTTTCACTCGAATTTGGAAGATTAAAAGAACAAACTTTTTCTGTTGAATGAGAAAAGTAAAGCAGAAAACATGATATTAAATAATATACCATTGAACATTGTTTGATGGCTCCCTCAAAATCATCCAATTTGAGACAACAAGCTGCACCATTCAACCAGCACGATACTCGCAATGATTTGATCATGTTCTGATCATCATCTCCAAAGGGACCATCTTCACTAACAAAGTCCACAGCCTAGATAAATGTTAAGCACAGGCTGATTAATAAGAGCCAAACTGACAGGAGCCACAGAAATTCAATGTCTAGAAAATTAATTCTTCAGTACCTTATCATATCTTTTCAATGCTCTTTGATACTTGCCAATTTTGAAGAGTGCATTTCCTTCTTCCTTCTTTCTACTGGCTACTTCAATTCTCTCATGACTACTAATTTCCCAAGGTGCCTTCTCCTGTAACCAAAAATTACTTTCAATTCAGTCAAAGCCCAAGGAGAACCATAAATATCCCATAAAGAACCAAACCTTGTTTATTGGTATAAACTTGTTTTTTCTGGTCTAGAGACATAACCTTCTACCAGTAGTACTTGCACACACCCCAGTAAAACTACATGCACCCTAGTAACGAATTGACGATGTTCGGAATGAAATACATTAATGTTCATATGAGAATATGTTAATGTTCAGGTGATATATTTTTAGATGGTAATAAACGAATGTTAAGATTATTATACCAGCCAAACATTAGGGTACCAGCATGAACACTTGTGTATTGTGATGTGAACATTGTTGGTAGGATGTATGTAGCCAACGGCACACAAGTATTTGCCACCCCCTAAGGGATTTGCACCACCAAGGTATAGAAGATTACCCTTTTGAAATCTAACATTTCTACTTCAAAAACAATGGTTGAAAAAGGAGGAACTGTTGCAAAGTCACACTTCACTTCATCGCTTCCAAACCCATAGTCAGGCTTTACTGTCACAATTGCAAGCTCGCCCTTCTTCATTGTTGTAACTGCTCGGTCTAATCCACTAACAACTTGTTCTACAATAAACAGAAAAGAATTAGAATAATAACAAGAAATTATATCATTTACATTTGTGTCTAATAAGTAATAACTGCTAAGTTGAGGCTTTGACCTTTATAAAAAAGCTCACAAAAACCTTTATACGGAGTAACTGCTAAGTGTGTTATGTCTTCTCAAGCAATCCACAGAATAAATGCATATGTTCCGGCATCAAATTTAGCCACAACTAACACCTCATACTCTTCTTCTCTTTTTATTTCAACTTTTTTTTTTTCTGCTTTTTGTCAACTATTATGCCCTTGCTACATTTGGTCCCCAAGTATTTATTTTGCCACATTCAGTTCACAACTAACCCAATTCACAATCGAGTACAAACCGCGCCCCACCATCAAAAGCCAAGCATTAGCTGATTTTATTGTTGAATGCACTGCGTGAGACCCAGAGCCCGACCGGCTGACCCCACTGGAGAAGCCTTAGTGGGAAGCCTCCATTGATGGGTCATCTAGCAAGAAAGGATGTGGATGGGGAATCGTACTCACAACCCTTGAAGGCTTCAAGGTTTACCAAGCCCTTATTTTCATATTCCTACCCACCAATAACGAGGTAGAGTATGAGGCACTCATAGGCGGACTTCGTTTAGCCAGGCAGATGAAGGCCAACCGATTGAGGCTGCGATAACAAATGTTTGACAAAGATTGGAGTGCCCGGTCATGATTAGACTACCCAGTCGTGATTGGGGTACCCGGTTGAAGTGTACGACGCCCCGGTCGGAGAGGAGAGACGTGACGTGAAAAAACCAATCGGATTGATAAAAACAAAAATGGACAACTGCTATGCAAGAAAAAATATATATCTCTCACTTCTTGAAGTCGTCGACTATTTAAGAAGTGGGAGACTCGTGATGGTAAATATGCTCTAGGACTACTCGTGGAATCACCCGGCCTGGGACCACCCAGTGGGGCACCTCACCTTGTTTTGTGCTCCGCTTGGGGAATTGGAGAGTCTAGCTTGAACTACAAGTAAAGAAGACCCACTTGAGCCTGGTAGCCTGCAGGAAGGGCAGTTGACGATGTGCACGAATGATGGATCTACTGCCTAGTGTAATCAGACTACGCATAGCTGGAGGGCAACCGATCGGCTAAACAAATAGGAGCACACCACGTCAAGCCACTTGCGTCTAAAGCATTAAATGTCTTAGCCGACTTCCTTAGTATAAATAGAGGGGTCTTCCCCTCAACTCTCATATTCACTACATTGTAACATTACTCCACGTGTAATCATCTTCTATTCCATAACACAACAAAGCCTTAATCCTTTCAGTTGTCCGCCACTCCACCCGGCAGACCGATCGACCAGCCCCACTGATTGACTAAGCGTCGTTTTGCTTGTTCACTACCTTTATAAATGCTACCCCTGGTCCAATTTACACTATCACCGTGGCATACCAATAAGTTGGAAGAAGTGGGGCCAAGATTAATTAGTTCAAGCCACCAAAAGTGTGTTCACAATTTGTCTCCTCAATACTCCTCTTTTGTGGTGGCAACCACACTCTTTTCAACGCTTTTGCCACATGGGTAGCCAGGCAGATCAACTTGTCGGCAACTAGAAGCCCATTTCACCTCAAGAAGTGATGATGGGATCTTACCAAAAGGCTATTTCCCTAAACAATCAACTCCTATAGATTGGTAAGTTGGCCAAATCTAGAGGAATTCTTCTAGTAGTAAACCCATTAGAGCATAGAGAAAACTCTGGGACAATCACCCCTAATAGGTTGTTATATCCACTTCAAAGAAAGGCTATTGATATTACCAACTGATATAATCCACTTCCCAAAGCCCCCAAGGTGGTGGAAATCAGAAAGATCACCTTACTGCCTAGAACAAAGCAGATAAACCCAATCTATAACTCAAAAGCATGGTCAAAGGGAGAGTTAAGTCGTTGTCAACATAAATTACAAGCTTGTGGTCACCGAGAAGGATGGCAATGTCAGGCATAAGCACAAGGCAATTGTATGGAATAAACCTCGGGAAAAATCCAGAGAGCTCACATCATTCAAACAATTATAAGTCTACTTTGCAACTCTTATAAATAATGGAAGATGTAAACAAGTTCAATGTCTGATATTTTATCAAATATTTTCTCCTTATCTGATAAAAAAGGCAGAAAAAGCTTTTATGTTTTTTTTTTTAAAGATTCAATCTTGAAAACCCAATGTTAGAAGGGAAGTTCACTGCTGAGAATTCCCAATCAGAATGACAATTTTCTCAAACCTCCATGGAAGATACCAACAGGATACGAAGCAGTAGCAACACCCACTGAAACTATTAGCCTAGCCTTCACCACTCGCCATCCTCTCCATCCTGCCATTTCACCAAATACTCAACATTATCGGCTTCTCGCCCTCGTCTCTCTTTTCCAATATCTTCTCCACTTCAGCAAACTAAGAATGTGGAAGGTTTTCACAGGATTTGCAAAGCTTGGCAGCCTCTTCTTTTAGGTGATAAGATCCGCAGACAGTCTCTCTTCCTATGGCTCTCAGCCTCTTCTCCCTCTTAGATCTCATAGACTTCACCATTTCTCTTGTGTTCTCATTCCGTTTGGTCATCAACTTTGCTAGGGTTTAAGAGGATAAATAGAGGATGAGGATGGGGCTAGCAGCACTGTCTTGGTATCTAGTGTGATGGTGAAGACCTGAGGATGAAGCTGGGTAGATAATGGAAGCACAATTTTTCCCCTTCAAAAAACTCTGGTAACCGATATCAGCCCAATTCCAGCAAGTCATGCCGGATAATTGGTTAGGACTAAATGTGGCAAAAAATCAAAGTCATGCACCAAATGTGGCAATTAATACTTGGGGATTAATATGGCAGGGGCATAATAGTCAAGGGACTAAAAATAGAAAAAAAAAAAAAATCCTTTTATTTCCAAGGGAGGAAGTGTGGGATATATTTTGCATAATTGCATGTGGCATTTTCTTCATCTGATATTCATTCTCTAAGCAAAGATAGAAGAATTCATTTTGATATTTTTTTAATATACAAACCTTCATCAGTTGTAAACTCCAAGGGCTTCCCTCCATCCAAACCTTTTTTCTCAAATAAAGTGCCATCCTCGAGCAAACCTGAATACCTAACTGAACATTGAACAGTAAATTGAGAAGTTTGAGAATAAGTCAAAACACATCACAGCAAGAAGATGCATTAAACCAAAGTTTGAAAAAGAGACTTGACAATTTGACAAATCACAACTCAATAGCTGCCTATTCATGGGTAGAAGGATTTGCATTATACAGTGCAAGTCTACATTCTTATTTACTCCGTATAATATTGCCCTACTCAGCGAACTATCTCAAATTCCAATTCAAGTAATATTTTTGGGTCAAATATATTATATTCAGTGAACTATGTCAAATTCCAATTCAAATAATATTTTTGGATCAAATTGCTGCCAAGTAGTTTTTGAGCAATTTGCATTTGTTATGAGACATGTCATTGCAATCCCAATAGAAATGGAAAACATGGTAGAAGTGCCAAACACTTACTACTAACAGCTGCGCCTTCATTTGCAGTGTGAGCGCCTTCCCCTTCTTTCAAAATCTTCTTTAAAACTCCTAAATTACCAGTCACATCTATCACAGGCTTGAAGGATACCAACTCCAGATCAATGCTCAGAACAGAATCGGGGGGAACCAAAGGGAAGCCACTGGTAGAATCCTTATCCCTATCCCCAAAGGCATCTGAAGAAAGGTAAAATTATGGAAAGACAAACTCCTGAAAGTTACAGGAAGAATCCTGTAGAATGATTCTTACATAGAAACACACATGCACATGTTTACACAGAAGATATTCATTCTGGAATTACTGCAGTAAGTCTCGTACTGATAGAGTAGGCCCTCTAGACCACATGTGCATACATTTCATGTCAAAATTAGAGAATGCAATTTCTATTTTCGACCATAGACGCATAGAACAGCAATCTTTGTCTGGTACATATCATTTAAAATCGACATACTTCAGTCAGAGGCTTCTTCTACAAGCTATATAGTTAATTGCCGCAGAACAGTTATGCATACAAACCAACAAAATATACTCTTGTATAGTATGTTTGAAGAGTCTAGATGTATTATTACATGCTTGATTATTATACATGCTCCAATTACAAAATAGTTTTTTTTTTTAAATCATCATTTGAATAAATATAATGAAGCTTATTAGTTCCCAAAAAAAAAGGCAGAAAAGCATCTCCCTGTTACTGAAATAGAATTATTAGTCAAGCAATTATCAAGTTAAGGAAAAGAACAGAGTCAGTGAGCATACACTGAGGCTGGACAATTAAATTGACTCTCTCCCCCCTTTTCATTGTCTTGATTGCTTTAGGTAATGCTTTGCAAAAATGACCTAAAAGAAAGAAACGGGTAATAAAAGAGCAGAACATACATCATACATCCTTAGATAAAGGTAGTTGAACATTCATCCTCCAGAATAAAAAATCAAATGTATCAAGGTACCATCTTTGATGTAAAATTCTACTCCCTCTTCAGCTGTTTTTGAAACAATAGCACCATCAAATGTCATTGCAGTGTACCTTACTGTCTCATAAATTGAAAGACTCGTAAGAAAACATATGCAAATTGCAACTCAATAAGGAGATGCTAAAGGCTACAAGATATAATATTAAAAAAAAGTATGTTTTTTCCTACAAAAAGGAAAGGAGGTAATTGGGGTATACACATAAGTATTTGAGTACCTAAAACTTCATCTAAATCACCAGGAGGCCCAGTAATCCCAGTCAGGTCTCCCTTCTCCATAATCCTCTTGATAATACCACCATCCTTGCAAACATCTACCACTGTGATCCATGAGATGAGTTCTACTTCAAACAGAGTTGCAGCATTTGGCGGAACACCATCACTGCCTGTTGCTCCAAACGCCAGTTCCGGAGGCAAAGTGAACAAGGCTTTTTCACCTTTTCTCATTGTAATAATCCCATGATCTAAGCCAGTAACAAGTTTACCTAACCAACCACTATTTTCATGTAAATAAACCAATAATACAGCAAGAGCAATACTCTTTCACTCAATTCTCAAAACTCAAAATACAAAGTAGAAAAGTGATAAAAGTGAAATGAACAACTCAATTTGCTTCACTTCAACTTTGTTTAAGAAGCATTACCACACTCTTACACAGTTATCCCATAGCATTGAGATAGTCAAAATTTTGAATCAATGGCAGGCAGTAATCTAAACTACTCTATTACCCGAAATTCTTTTTATTTTCTGATTATTATTTCCTACAATAGCTAACAGAGCATAAAATTGTTGATTTGAGTTTGTATTTAGATATTTATCACTTACTCTGATTCTAAGAACATTTCTGAAATACCTAAAGAGAAGATATATCAGTCCAAAACCAGAAATGCAGGGGAAAAAAAGGCTATAGATAGAGCTAGAACTCACCTTGGCCAAGCTTGAAAGTTAAGGGCTGATCATCGCCCCTAGTTGATGCAAATTTGGTTCCATCAAGTAGACTACCCACGTAGTGAACTGCAACTCAAACGCACACAGACCGTGAGAAGAGAGAAAGAAAAAGAGAAAGCGAGAGAGAATTTAACTAAAATCTAGAATGAATGAATGAATGAATGAAGAGGTGAAGTGAGAATTTAAAAAAATAAATAAAAATTCTAGTGGATATGAAGTGGGAATACCAGTGACTTCATCGCCTAATTCCGGGCTCTCCCAATCATCGCCACACTTGAGGAGCTTCTTTTTAAGGCTAGTGGCGTTGCTGCACCTGATTTCTCTCTCCTCGCCCACCTTCAGCGGCGGAGCAGACTCGATCACTTCCCCTGGCTCTTCGTCGAACTCGTCGTTCTCGTCAATGAAGTTCGCTGCAGTAGCTAGCGAAAATTCCACCATTTTCGATTTGCCAAGATGTTTGTCCTTCCAGATGGTAGTGAGAAGCGTGATGTACTTGTTTGCAGAATAGGATAGTGGTGGGGCATCAATAGAGGAGATGGAGAAGTCGGGTTATTTTTTTAGTGGGCTTTTTAATCCCCAGTAGCCCATGGGCCATGCTTTGCTCAAATGTTGTAGTAGAATTAGAACGCAGGCTCAACCCAAGTTTTGTGTGGGCTTATAGTAGTCATTGCCCCATCAGTTGGATTTGAAATTGGCGGTCCACGATTCAATAAAATTATGTTCATCTATTTCATTTTACTTTTCGTGTTTACTATTCATTAATTAAGGGTGCGTTTGGAAAGCAGGAAAATGACTTCTGAAAAATATTTTTTGGAAAATGACTTATTTTTCGAAAAATAAGTTCATTTTCCGTGTTTGGATGTACTCTGGAAAACTGTCTTTGGGTGTTTGGTTTATTTTCTGGAAAATGAATAGAAAATTGGTAGAAATGTATAATTATATAATTTTATTATTTTCTTTAAAATATAAAAATATATAAACTAATAATATTTATTATAAATAAATATATAAAAATTATATATATATATATATATATATATATATATATATATATATAAAGCTGCCCTGCCGGACTGAGGGAGGGACGGCTTAGCCGTCCCTCCATGTTGCACCCAGCATTTTTCGGAAAAAACACTTCATTTTCCGTGGTCAACGGAAAATTATTTCCGTTGACCACATTTTCTGGGTGTTGCCAAATACCAAAATCCCGAAAAATAATTTCCAGCAGTCATTTTCCGGGTAACCAAACACACCCTAAATCAATTCTTCATTTTTCTCTTATTTTCTTTAACATTTTTTATAATTTTATAATTTGACTTTTTACGTCAAATATGAACAGTAGCAAGTGGAAAGCCTACCACGATATGAAAATGTCAATGGTTAGTAGGAGCAGCCTTTAGCGTTACTTGGAAACTGCCTGCTGTGGGAGAAGTCTTGGACGACTTATAGAAGATTAGGAGAACTTTTTGTTTTATTCTGCATAATAGTTTTGACTTTCAATTCGTAAGAAAGTATGTTACAATTGTTTTTTGGATAAAATCCATTTTGTATGTTGACTTTTAAACTTATAATTTAACTTGTGAACTATATTAATTATTATAGACAAATTAACTTTTGTATTTTAACCTTTCGACGTTTTTTCTTTTTAAATACAAAAGAGATTTTTCCACTCAAAAAGTACATACATAAGAGATGCCTTAATAACGTGATTGAATCTACAATCTCAAATATATATACTAAAAAGTAAATTCATATAATCTGTGCTGAGGCTTCGAAGAGGTTCAGATAACCTTGAAATTTCCAGCACAGCGACACCGAAACGTACATAATGTTGACAACATTGTCTCGACAAATCAAAATGACGGCCGTTTCCTTTGTTGGAAAGTAAGCATCCGGTGCTTTTCGTGGATATATAATTTGTCAACCTTGAACACCGGGAAAGGAAATACATATAATCTTATCCTAAAGGCTAAAGTCACTCCTTGTGCAGCATTTCATGACTAGATCAGATTGGATCGGATCTGTGCGGTGAACTTTCGTTTTCTTTATTTTCTTCTTTTGTCACCTCTTTCTTTGAATTCGCTCCTGTGTCATTTCTCTTATAGAAGATGAAAGCAATTGAAAATAATCCTCCCTTAGAATACAATGCAAGCTAGAATGTTGTTCTCTGTCACCGTACCGAACCACACCGCACGGTTATTATCATGATTAACCTTAGGGGACGTTTGGTTCAGGTGATTTGTGGGCATGCAATGATAATTTCGAATCAAGCAAGATTTGAATGAAGATTATGAAATGATGTTTTGCAGAAAGCATTAAACCTGAAACGGCATTGTGGGATTGAACGGGCACAAAGTCATGCGCCATGTCGATCACCAATTGCAATGCACAGAATCATCAATCATCATCGTATCATCAACCATGATCGAACCTGAAAGCACCTGCTCCCAAGCCAACCAAATTAAACCAACTACAATTACAAAGCTTTTCAATTCAATTCCGCTGAATATATAACCAAAAAAAAAATAAAATCAAAACCCAATGACTGTACTCCTCTTGTTGTTAACGGCGTAGCTTTTGCTTCTGGGATACTTCATCTCATCCACGCCATGATTACTATCATCCTCGCCCGCACCGCTCTCCTCGTCGATCCTCCCCATCGCGACGCTGCTGCTCCGCCGCACCCTCTGCGACGACCTCATAGCCATCGCCGCAGCCGCCGCCTGCTGCTGCTTCATGTACTGCTGCATCAGCCTCTCCAGCTCGATCCTTCCCTCCATGCCGCGCATCGACGCCGCCTTCAGAAGCTCCCGGTAATCCTCGCTGTCGTTTGACCCCTGCGAGCTCACACTGTAGCTCCGTTGAACCCTACTCGGCGCCTTCGGCTGGTTCACCACCGCGTAATTGTTCATCCCGTTAATGTAACAATCTCTCGTCCTCGATAAACACCTCATCGGCAAAGCAAGAAATCTCAGGAATCTGTTCTGAGTCGCCTTTCCTCCTTTCATCTTGTAAATCAAGAATCTAGTAATTAAAACAGGATCGGATAAGGGAATTGAGTAAAAATCTTGAATGTTGAAAACTGGGAATGGGAATGGGATTGAGAGAATGATTTGGAGTGTGTTGAATCTGTATGTGGGGTTTTTATGCAGTGGCTGAGTCGTCCTATTTAGCACGCCGGATTTATTTTAAGTATAAGAACAAACTTTATTTGAGAATGCAGGAACACGTTGTAGGCCAAACTTGAAAACCATACAAATATTATCCAACTTGCTAAAGTTGACGGCTATTTTTTTCCAAAATTTGGACCGTTCTTGAAGAATTACCATTTTTTAATGTTCTTTTGGGTCGCGTTGCTGATTCAGCGTTCATATTATTGTTATCTAGAAGAAATGGTCCATGATTTGCGTGTCCTAATGAAAACTTCTATATTCCTCAAACATTATTAATTCAACATATTTAATCATTTGATCAGGTTTTTTCACTAAGTGCTAAACTTTACAGGTTGGACTCATATCAAATCCCAATTAATATGTGATCGATGTTGGATAATTAGAGTTGTAATTAAAAAAAAAATTATATATATATATATATATATATATATATATATATATATATATATTAAATTCAGTCTAGTTAGTAAAACATTGACTTAGTAATTACAAAATTTTAAATTTATTTGTTTGAACTGATCAACTGCGACCTATAATTCATTGTGGTCTTTTGTCTGGTATAATATAATCACAAGACGAGTTTCACTCAATGCATACTTATAGGTTATAGTAAGGTTTTTCGGAAATCGAACATATATATATATATATATTTGTATATTATGGACCAATTGCCGGTGTGGCTGCGTGGAGGCAGCTTCAGACTACTTGCCAGTTGCCAATGCATATATAAGATCAATGGGAACACTCAACAGGTTGTCCCCCGCCCGCGGTTTGGCAAACGTTAGGTACTAACTAATTACTCTCCGCAAGTTAATAATATATATATAATTGAAAACGTGATCTTATGTACATATATATTATTGTGGGAATAATATATATATATATATATATATATATATATATATATATATATATATATATATATATATGCACACATTACCTTTGAACTGGTACACATGATATTTTGACTTGGTTTTTAGCTGATGGAATTAATAACTAATATGGGATGCTCGGATTAATCAAACTAATAATTAAAAAATAAGAAATTAAGCAGTAAAGATATAATATTGAGTAAGAAAGATAATGCTTTGTACTAATGACTTATATAAGATGATTACAAGAGGATAATAATGATGCTATAAATAAAGATAAAGATAAGAGAAAATATGGATGCTAAGATTAACGCGTGCCGCCAAAAAAAGGGTGGGCGGTTAGAGCCTTTGACCATGTTTGTTTGTCTAGCCCACGCCCGGCCAAGCGCCGAGCACCGAGCTCGACCTTGGCCGCCTGAGACCGAGCACCGAGCTTGGCTTTAGCCGCTCGAGCTGAGGCCAAGCACAAAGCTCGCTTTGGTTGTTTGAGGTCGAGCTCAAGGCCTCGAGGCTGGTTGCGGTACCAACCTTCAGTGCACGATGCCACGATTGATGGGGTCCGCCTCAAAACCAACCTTGTAGGTTGGCTCAAATTATCTTGATTTGTCTCTTCAAGTTGATTTGCTCGGGATATGTTCTCAATATATCCATTTAATTAAAAGGATTGGATTTGGCGTAATAAAGTGACAAAGTTCATTAAATACTTATATTAAGAATGGTGGAAATTTTTAAACTCACGTGTAAGGTAGGTATTTGGTACAAATATTAATTATAACAAAAAGTATATGGTTTGATCAAGAATGAGGTGCATGCATATATGACTGCCCATAGTCTTTCAATATTGTTCTAGAAAACGAATCTTCTTGGGCAATTGAGATATTTGAAATAAAATGCTCCATCACCAACTATGCATAATAAGCTAACACGGTGAGGATTTTATTTTTATTTTTTAATCACATCATAGGTTTTCCAATTAATATATAGTAGAATTTCACACATTAAAATTAATCTTATTCATATATAACATGTAAAATCTCAAAATGTGATAAAACATTCATTCATAAATTTTAAAATAATTACATTTTCCGGACATGAACCTTAAATATCTATTAAGTTAAAAGAGACACATGTCATTTTATATACACTCCATATATAACATGGTGAGGAGCGATGGATAAGGAAAGTAGTTTCCATGTTCGAATTGGCTTTGTATATGACAATTGACAAGCTTGGAAGTTGGGAGGCTTTTGAAATTTCAAAATAATTATTTTTAAACACTAATTTATCACATAAGTTTTACGTACTTTACTACCAGTTGGTGCATCGTTGAAATTCTAGTGTATAAATATTTGAGCAACGATAGGCCATTAAAATGTACTCCGTATATCATAATTTACTTTTTTTTTTTTTACTCCTTCAACACATATTAACCCTTAAGTTATGATTAAAACTTTTAATACATGCCTTTTTCTATTTGTTGTTGTAATGATTACAGGACTGCACAGAAACATAGGAGAGAGAGGACCAGTCAACATATAAATTGGTGGGATTGGGCCGATTGGCTAATGAGGCATGCATGCGGAAGTAGTGCTATTTTAGTAGAATGCCAGAAGTAGTATTAATAATAAAACGGTGTGGTTTACGTTAATGACGAGCAATTAACTTAGGAGGGAGAGACAGGATGGCAGAGCAGATGAAGATGAACCCACGTTTGCCGTAGACACGTGTCGGTGTTCCCCATTCCTTAAAGCGGCAAAAAGATCCAGTCAAACCTTGTTAAAGATTAAAGAAACGGTTTTCGTTTTTATTCAAACAAAAAAAAAAAAAAAAGATTAAAGAAACGGAAAAACATCGCCGGATACAACACAGTGTGGGTGTGTTTGACTAGTCAATTTGCTTCGCTGCCATGCTCTGTTTTTGAATACGCACCATAGGTTTTTCTTTGATTTATTAGAAAACTCACAACTGTTTTTTTTTTTTTTTACAACTGTTTTTTTTTTTTTAAACTAAAATCAAACATACATGTAATATCTGCTCAACAACATCAATATAATAGATTTTTTATTTGAAATGGTCACAGTAATGCTATCAAATCACAAAATTTTTGACATTTTAATTACTCACATTGAATGAAGTTCATCTTATCATTATAATTCACAAAAATTATAAAGCTAATAGATCATTTCTCTAAAGAGTTAACCACAAAGTTCTTGACATTTTAATTACGCACATTGGATGAAGCTCATCTTATCATTATAACTCACAAAAAATTATAAAACTAATAAATAATTTCTCTAAAGAGTTTGAATTTGAAATTTGTGATTACTAAATTTACTATCTAAACAACTTGAACAACTTGACTAAGGTATATTCTCTTTTTCTCATGAAAATAACTGCTAATTTTATATATTTACTTAAACTTATTTTATAATACAAACTTGACCCTTTGAAGGAGTTGTCTATTGATATTTTTGGTTTTAGTTGATCATCAATATTGAACTTTGGTTAATTTACCTTTTTGCAATGATATTTTCCTAGTTAAAGTGCTTCACTCATAATACACATCCGATAGTACTTACAGACTTTCTTATAAATAAATAATAATAATAATAAAGAATCATAAATTTGTTATTTTTAAATTCTAAATCAGTGGTAAGTATGGGAAACTATTTATCACTAGTAGTTTTCATGATTGTCATGTCTAATTTCCTAGGTAAACAAGTTTAGTGAATATAATGCTATTCGAGTTGAAACAAAGCTAACTCGATCAAGCAAATAATAATGAAGAAAGATGGTGTGGCAAGTATGAACGTATGGTTAGAAGGTTATTTTCAGCAAGAAGAGCTCTAACTTCTCTAAGTGAGTGGATTATGATTAAAGGTAATTTATGAATTTGGTTATAAATTGTCCATGGATCGCTTGACGTTCTGAACAGTCTACATTAACCCAATACAAAATCATGACACTTTTTATTTATTAATTATTGTTCTTCCGATTATTCTCTCGTTTGCCGGCCTATCATAATCTTATGTATCTCAACTCATAAAAAAAAATTATTATTTATTCCAAAAAAAAAAATTATTTTTACCTCATAACTTTTATTTTTATTTTTTGACCAAAGACAATGACAGATGGACAATTTTTTTTTTTTTAAAGAATAAAGAATTCAAGTATTACATGCTTTAGTCTTAGATGGAACTCATGAAAAAGAAAATTAAAGTAACTTATTTGAAATAATGGTGATTTTTAAATAACACTACAATTTTATATGTAGACTAAAAAAGTATAGATATTGACAAATGTATTTTATATAAATTACTTAACTTGACAACGATAATATGTATTTAATATTTTATCATCAATTCACCGTTCAACGTGTTATGCGTATAAAAATTTAAATTGACAGTAAAAGTGTATATTTAATATTTCGTTTATGTCAGATGGAAGTGTAAATTGAAAATGATTATACATATTCTCATTTATTTACGATTTAAAGTTATGAGTACTTTTTTCATGTTATTATTTAGGTGCCAAGTTATCTTCTCATATTTTCAACCATGATTTAGGTGTCAAGTCTTCTTTTCCATTATTGGACAAAAGCCTAAACCCCATCCACAATATCATATAATTTCCTCTCATATTTTCTCACACATTCTTCTCTCTTTTTATCCTTTTTTTTGGTGAGCCCTATTTCTCCACACTTCTACACATCATCTATTATTTTATTCACTTTTCTATAACTAATAATTATAATTTCAAATTCGATTTCAAATAAAAACAAATTTAAATAAAGAAATAAAATAAAGTTTGAATTATAGAATATAATGTTACAAAATAATCAAAATATAATTTCATTAATTAAAATTCACATTTTAAATCGTCTACGGAACAAATTATCATTCAAAATAGGATATAAAAATTTAAATACTAAATAACCAACATCAATATAATTTAAAATTTTTAAAATAAATTTAAAAAAAATCAAATAATAAACAAAAAAAAAAGGCCATTTAACGATTTAATTTTGTAAACAAAATTTTTAAAAATAAAAGAGATGATGGGAACCCTAGTCCCCCACCATCTACGTTAGTGTGGCATGCCCCTTTTGATTAGCACGTGTTGGCCACACGCCACGCGCCTAAACAGACAGTCTCCAGTGATGATAGTTTATCCGAAGATTGCTTACTTTATTTCTTCACATTCTCTCCTCTAGCCCTCCTCCCTCAAAATCAAGCATTGGAAATGTCCTTATAAGTTGAGTAGCTGACTCTAATAAAACTAATAATATAATTTATCATATATATTTTACATTTTTTTGGCAAATTTTGTAGAGACTCGAGTGAGGGTATAAAATACTGTATATTATTTTAGAAAAAAGAGAGAAAAAAAAAAAAGGGTGGTACGAAAAGATACACATAGGAGTTTGGACCACACGTGCTGTGGTCAAATTACTGCCTGCATCAGGATTCAGGAAATAATATTATTTCTTAATCAAAGTAAATGCAGTAGTAATTATGGGAAGCCTCATTTTGTAGGGTTTCAAGCACTTGCCTGCCCCCATTGCAGCAGGGGGGAGAAGAGGGGCTCACATATACAGATAGATAAAGCTCATAGCTTGCCTGTCTTCCTCTCAATGTACAGTTAATTTCATACATTTTGGTATGTTTTCTTAGCTTTCTCATTCTTTCTTGGGTTCTCTGATAAGAAAGATTGCAACTTTCTTCTTGGTAATTTGGTGGGTGCCTGTTGATTTTTGTTGTCTTTTACTTTTTGGGGAGGGGGGCTTTCTGACCTTGTGGAATGGTATGAGTCTATTTTTGGGGAGCTTCAAGAGGAAGACAGAGTGAATAGTGATTTTAGAGTAGTTGAGGTTTTGGTTTTAGGGAAGAGGGATTAGTTATCATCATCGTAGGTGTTTGATGGTGATAATGATGGTGGAAATGGCACTATGAGTCTTTTGACCGGGGAAAAAGAGCTGAGATAAAGCTCAAAAAAGAAGAAAAGATGTCCCCCTCGATGTCCATTTGTGATTGCAGTACTAGTGTTTGTCAATTACAGGGAAAGTGAAAGACAGAGAAGACAAAAGAGTGAGAGACCCTCTTCCTTGTTTCTTTTCCTCTTTTTTATCCACACGCTTCGTGCCCCGCCTTATGTGTGTTGAAGAAGACTGTTTCTTGTGTTTCTAAATTTAAAAGCTCTGCTCAAGTTTTAGTCCTAAAAGGGTGTGTTTTAAAAAAAATGCCTATGTATGAGCCATCTATGGGGAGGAGGGAGGTGGGTGGACAGGTGTTGGATCTGGATACTGCTGTCAAAGATGGGATTTTGGGAGGGGGAGTGGTTTCTGGGGTTGGTATTACAGAGAAGAAGATTAGTCTGAACAAAATGATTGAAGAACTTGATTCAATTGAGGTGCCCTCTGTGTTTATCTGCCCAATTTCCTTAGAGCCAATGCAAGATCCTGTGACCCTTTGCACAGGGCAGACCTACGAGAGGTCCAACATTCTCAAATGGTTGTCTTTGGGGCGCCTCATTTGCCCGACTACAATGCAAGAGCTCTGGGATGATTCAATCATCCCAAATAGTACTCTACACCACCTGATTTACAGTTGGTTTTCCCAGAAGTACTTGGCTCTGAAGAAGAGGTCAGGGGATGTGCAGGGAAGAGTCTTGGAGATTTTGGAGACATTGAAGAAGGTTAAGGGTCAGGCTAAAGTTCAGGCTTTGAAAGAGTTGAGGCATGTCGTCACTGCCCACGATTCAGCCAGGAGAACAGTGGTCAGTAATGGTGGAGTTACTTTGATTAGTTCCCTATTGGGTGGCTTTACTACGCATGCTGTTGCTTCGGAGGTGGTTGGAATTTTGGTGCACTTGGATCTCAGCCCAGATGCCAAGGCCAATTTGACACAGCCAACCAAGATTTCGCTAGTGGTGGATACGCTGAACGAGGGGTCAGTTGATACGAAGATCAACTGTACGAAATTGCTTGATATGTTGATGGAAGAGAAGGGCTCCGAGTCACAAATGGTGGCAAGTTTGAGTCTTTTGGTTGGGTTATTGAGATTAGTGAAGGATAAGAGGCACCCCGTTGTTGTCTTGGCTGGTCTCAGGTTGCTCATGATAATGTCTTCATACGAATCAGTGAGGGGCTCAATTGTGAGCGTTGGGGGTATCCCTCAATTGGTGGACGCCTTGCCCAACTTGAATGCTGAATGCTTGAACTTAGCCCTTCATATTCTCGAAGTTCTGTCAACACTTGAAGAAGGTGCATTGGCTCTAAAGGATTGCCCTAGGACCATTCCGAATGTTGTGAAATTGCTGATGAAAGTTTCCGAGAACTGCACTCAACTAGCGTTATCAATTTTGTGGGCAGTCTGCAAGCTTGCCCCCGAGAAATGTGCTTCACTCGCTGTTGAGGCAGGCCTAGCTGCAAAGCTCCTTCTTGTAATTCAAAGCGACTGCAATCCAGAGTTGAAGCAACGGTCTGCAGAACTATTAAAGCTCTGCAGTCTAAATTACACCGCAACTATTTTCATATCCAAGTGTAAACTTACGAGAACAATAGAATGAAGTGAAGTGAATTGGTTTGTTATTCATACACAACTTTTCCCTTCTGCCCAGACGCCCCGGATGCTATAATACTTTTCAAGATGAACTACACCATTCTTTCATATGCTTGAAGACATGATCTCACAAGGAAAGGCATCATATCTAGACATCTAGTTCTCTCTTCATAGGCAAAACTGTTCATCGGCATTAGTCGTATATACTGAACCTTTCCAATAATCTTGGCTTAACTCATGTAGCCCATGATTGCCTTTCCAATGTAACATCAAGGAATACAACTCCAAGGTCTAATATGATGTCTTTGTACTCTTTTTGGGCTATCCCATACCAGAATCTATCCAATTATTCTCACCAGGGGTTCCAGAATCACTCCTCTAGTCTGTGCTCAATAGTATGGCAGTCAAAATTTCATAATTGTAAGATTGCTATCTGTAAGTTTTTCAGTTTCTTTAGATATAAAGTCAACAAGTACAATTGATTCTTTATTTCTCTACAATATCTTTTGATTGCCAATTATTAACCTTTTCTCCCTCAAGCAATCCTTTCTTTTGCTTTTGCTTATTACTATAAGTTTTGGAATCATGTTTCTGAGCTTCCCAAATTTGAAATCTTTTGCTTCTTTTTGGAAAGTGAATTACACCACAAGGCACTAAGTTGAAGTCTAGCTAGCATTTCTGGCTTGTTGCAGTTTACAATCACTGAGCACATGCATTTTCTTTTCTTTTTTCTTTTGTTTTGTGTTCAAATATGGATACAAAGAAAATCATTAAGGGTTGGGACCAAATCTAGTGTATGGTGCACACACACACATAAAGGAAAAGGGAGATATTATTGCTAGGATGGATTTGCTGTGCAGAAAAGAAAACTGGATTCAACTTTCTTTGGCCTTTAACAATGCACCCCACGTACTCGCCCTTGGACCGGGAAAAAGAAATCAAGGATTGGAATGCGCATGTAGAGTTTGACTCTTACTCGAACAGAAATCTCATTGCACATTGTTGCAGTTGCATTTAACAATCTGTTTAGCATTTGTACTAAGATAGTGTTTTTATTCTTAAGATTTTTAAACCTTTGATTATGTGATAAAAGCTATGAAATTCAATTGTCTTAAAAGGAGGTTGGGAAACAAGAAGTTTTTTGTTGGTATTGCAATTTCAAGGATCTTTGACTGAGACCAAAAAGTTAAAGTTGCGAAATTGCAGAAAAAAGTAGCATTTGGTGGTGAAGCTGTTGGAGGTGTGTTCCTACCTTGAAAGCTGGGAAGATAGAGTTAAGACTGTCCTCCATAAAGGCAAAACCATTCTCTCTTCAATTATTCTACCTATTTCATTATTTTATTGACATAAGGTATCTCTACTCTGATTCCTGGTTCCACCTAGTGACATCAGAACACATTTCAACAAATTAATCCAATCCTTACTTGAAATGAGATTCAAATTTGAAACATTTTGTTATAATCTAGTATCTGTGCGTAGTTGCTTTCTTAACCTACTGAATCACAAAATATCATCAGTCACCTTCACTGAGCCTCAAACCCACTCTCTTTCACGTGAAAGTGTAAATCGAGTGCCACTAGACCACAAGGTCTTTGGCCACAATTATTTATTATTATTCCCCATTCATAAAACTTTTATGCCACTTTATATACAATTTATTAGTGCCTTGAGTTAATTAATTCTGTCAGATACTATGTTACAATTTCTCGTATCAGAAAAGCAATGGAATGATGGGCTTAATTGTCATTGAGATAGTGCTGTCCATTAACAATGAAAGCTAAGCGAGGCCTAGTTGGTCATCATACTCCAGATAAGCTCAACGGCGGGGCCCATAAAGACACTGTTGCAGCGGAGCCCACTCCACGTCATTACAGCAACAAATTTCCCAAAAAAAAAAAAAGAAAAAAAATTGGCCAGCGAGAGTCTAGAGAAACAAAATCATTATCAGCTCCCACCCACTTTTTTGCATCAGGTTTGAAAATAACCCAATTTTGGCACCTTTCTCTTCCCTTTCTCCTCTTCCTCGATCCGATCAAAATCGAACCGCCATGTCGTCGTGGTTAGCGCGCTCGATCGCCAATACCCTACGCCTAGACGACGATGAACAGCGCGGGGAGGAATGCGGGAACGACGTCGTTAATCGGGCATCGACCTGTCACGGTTCTTCCCACTCAGGGCAACAGCACCCCGGGGAAGGCGATTGCGCGTACGAGGAAATCGATTTGGACGATCGACGCGAGAATGACGACGCCGAGGATTATATCGATGATGTCAATCATCCCGGCCGCGGCGTCAAAGAGGACTTGTCTGAATTGGGAGAAGCCCTAAGTCGGCAGCTGTGGGGCGTCGCTTCATTTCTAGCACCTGCGCCTGCTGCGACTAGTCTTCCGACCCGAAATTCGGTTCAATTGGAGTCGGATCGAGTCCATAGCAGGATTTTTGATCGTGAGTCTGACGAGGAAGAGGATGGGGATTTCGTGGAATGTGAGAATTTCACGGAGTATGAGGTGGAGGATAACGTGGGTGATGCTGTGGGGGTTACTGAGGAGGCTTTGGGCTTTGCTCAGAATATAGCTCATCATCCCGAGACTTGGCTTGATTTTCCCTTATCAGAAGAAGATGAGGAATTTGATGGTATGCACGATTCCGTATCATTCATGTTACTTTCAATGGATTTTATATCCTCAAGTATTCGTTTTTGGGTGGTTTAGTTGATAGAATGCAATGTGCTTAAAGATGTCTAAAACTCGAATCTTTATCTTCTCATAGTTGATAGTATTTAAGTGAAATCTCTTGGAAATTGAGGTCACGGTATTATTGACGAGTATGAACCTAACAGGGGATGATATGGTTGAGAGTTCTTGACAATAACCTGCCTTGTATGTGCTTGTTGCTTTCTTGTCTTACAGGCAATGCCTAATGCTTATGCTCATTGTTAACCCTAGTTTCTTCGTCTCATATTCCATGCCTAATGCTTTCTGTCACTTCTAGAAGCCTAGCATCATTGCATCTTTACTTGCGAAGAACTTTAGTGTTGCAAATTTTCTCTAAGAGATGATTATCTATGAACTGTGCACTGCTTGGTGTTAAGCGCTAGACAGTATTGCTGGGAGATCTTTTGTGGATTCACTTCAATTCTTAATTTGTTATTCTTGGGAAATGACATTTTCAACTTTAATCATAGTGCTCTTCTTGCCCTGTTCAGATTTTGAGATCTCCGAGACTCAGGTCAATCATATTGTTGCAATTGAATGTTTAGTTCCTCGGCTACTAGCTCTAAGAATTGAACTCTGCCCTGCCCATATGAGTGAGGCTTACTTCTGGATGGTGTACTTTGTTCTTCTTCACTCAAGACTTAATAAGCATGATGCCGAGCTTTTGTCTACACCGCAGGTTAGTTAATATATGTGGTACTAGTTGTCACACTGTTAAAATATGTAATTATATTTTTCAATGAACTATATCAATAGAAATTCATTTTATCTCATTCTTTTAATTTCTTTCCTTTGTTGAATTTCAACTTGGGGGTGGCACCCCGTTTGTGGAGACACTTTTCTGAATGCATCTCCGGTAATGCTAAAATGATATTTTCCATATCTGACATGGCCTTGTGGTGGGAGGACCAAGTGGAGAGGAACATTCTCTTCTTAATGTCGCTGCTAAAGTGTTAATGTTAACAGAATGGTTAGACTCAGAATTTAGGTGTTTGAGCTGTGAATGATTGGATGGTTTCGGCTGGTAGTGTCGCTTGCAGTGCTTTTGATAATTTTAAGTAGTTGGCATTTTGTTATGAACACTTGACGGTTTTTATTTCAGAAGGGCACTGACTATATAGCTACAAGACATTAAATGATATTAGTTTGTACATGAAGTATTTTAACTTCTGATATGCTCATCCCCTCCAGCTTGTGCAAGCAAGGGCAATGTGGATAAAAGAGCTGCAAAAGAAAACGAATCCTGAGTCAGATTGGGCTGGAGTAAATACTTTCCACTCAAAAGAAACCCCAGACTTACTGCATGAAGACTTTGATTCTCTATCATCTGAAGATACCCACTCAAGAAACACGTCTAACACAGCATTTGCCTATGAACATCCTTCATCTTTCCATGATACAACTGATGTTGAAACTGAGAAGCATCCCATTGAAACTACAGAGATCCAGTTCATAGACAAAGCTGTTATTGCTGAAGACTTGGCAAGCAAGACTGTAGACAAGGTGGTGGTTACCACCACATCTTATAAACAACCTATCTTGGATTATGAAGATGATGATGAGGATGACTGGCTAAAGGACAATCCAGAACTGGAAGGATATTCTGGCACTACCCTTGTGGGAAATGAAGAAGATGTGTCATTTAGTGATCTTGAGGATGATATTGATTGTACAGTGCCCTCTAAAACATCGGCAATTCCTCCAGAACATCTTAAGCTTGGCCAACTTCCAAAAAAGATCTAATTTTCCCAAAGTGTGCTCTCACCACCTTTTTCTTTCTTGGTGATACAATCAGAAATGTACTGAGGACTCCTGTGCTTCATGCGGAAAATGTCTCAAGTCTTCTGGCATTGAACTAAGGCAATGAGGCAGAGGTTAGCACTGTGTGTGTTCCGGTTTTTTCTGGTGGCATAGTTGCATGTAGCATGGATATGAAATTTGTAAGGGTGAATACCATAGCCAATGACCCCTCATTAGAAGGAAGGTGCTCCTCTTTTATTTCATTTTATTATTTTTTTTTTAAAAAAAAAGCAGTTTTGCTTGTTTAATTCTTTTCTGATGATTGTGGAGTATCTTAGTAGTGGTTGGGGGTGCTTGCTACACCTCGTGTACACAAAAAGCATGATTGTATTTGTACATAAGCAAAGAATTGTTTGCTTATAAACTGGATTTTTTCAGTCCAGAATCTCCTATAGTACTGTAGTAGGTAGCTTTATATGAGAAAGTAAAATGTACATTTCAAATATTTTTGGTTTGAAATTATATTGAATCAAGCAAAAGCTAGCCAAATAACTTGTCCACATAAAACAAAATCTCTCACTTCAAGAGTTCTCAAATTTGGCCAAGCATGAAAGTAGAGCCTGGATGGTTGTAATTTTTACACTGCAACTATCAAGTTTTTACTCAACAAACTACAATGCTGTGTCTATACGAGTATACGGCTAACAGCTATTTATCAACCGTAAATATATCAAACGTAAATATCTCAAAATCGAGGAAATTTGCAACCAATTAACTTATGCTTCTAAACATCAGAGCATGGCATAATCAAACCGATTACCAGACACCGCGAACAAGAATCCGGCAACGAAGTGAAGAGAGCCATTAAAGTTCCAAATTGAAGAATTTTGCAACCAATTTACGCTACTAAGCATTAACATCACTGAAGCATAAAACAATAATATCAACTAACCGATGACAGATTAACTGATCGGAACGAGATAAGACGAAATACAATAAATTGGGGTATTTATAGAGATCTTAATAACAATTAAGTTATTTTATATAATGGACCTCCAATATGCAAATAATATACTTTTAATATATTAATAAGATTAAGATGCACTTTTTTTATGATTCACACAGAACCATGATTTATACTCCGTATAAAAAATTGTCCAAGGGTATATTGGTCATTAAACATCTCCAGATCTAACCCGGCCCATATCCGGCCCAGTAACCGTAAGCCCACCTTTTAAACACGTACGAACTACGAAGCACGTATTAACAATTTATTTATGGATTTTATTCACACGGGTGATACGGCACGGCGGCTCCTGGCAGCGGATTGGCCGAACGCCGCTAAACGCCACGGATCATAGAAGAAACCAAGTGCCAAAAAGATTCAGACCACCACTTTTCTTTTCATTTTTCATGAAGAATTATAAGAAGAAAATTCTTTTCCATTTCCAGCCACAATTTCCCTTTTATTCCAATTTTTTCTGGACTCAAATGAATGACCCATTCAACACAAACAAACAAAACCCAGCAAAACAACAAGATGATACATAATCCCTTCTCTTTTCGTCTGATTCTTTCTGCTCAAACGGCTCATAATCACAACAGGTTCGTCTTTCCTCCATAATCTATGCTAGTTTTTTCTCCCGAATTTTCAACTGTGTCAGCATTTCGGAAAACGAAAACCTAATTCATTGATTTGTTTTTTTTTCCAATCGATGCATAAGTTTAATCGATTTTGAGCTTTGTATTGGAACGTATATATAGATGGATTTTGAGTTTGTAAAGAAAGGTTTGATCTTGACGCCAAAGAAGAAGAAATGGTTGATTGCACTTGGGGTTATTGGGGCATCATCGTATGGTGCATATAGAGTGTATAATATGCCATCTATTGTGAGAAAGAGGAGGAGAATTATGAAGGTGTTGGGGGCTTTAGTGTCTGTAGGTGAAATGGTGTGTGAATCTGCTGAGGCTGTCACTGTTGTGTCCAAGGATTTGAAGGAGTTTTTGCAGTCTGATTCCAATGAAATTCCCAGTAGTTTGAAGCAACTGTCGAAAGTTGCTCGATCTGAGGAGTTTTCAAAGGCATTGAGTAGAGTTTCAGAGGCTGTAACAGCTGGGGTAATGAGGGGGCACTATAAGTCACAAGAGAAAAAGAGTCAGATTGGAGATGTTGGAAGTCCAAATTTTTCAGATAAGCTTATGGATAGGTTGATCAGTAGTGCTGGGGCTGGGTTTGCTTCAGTGGTTGTTGGTAGCTTTGCGAAGAATTTGGTTATGGGGTTTTACTCAAACAGCCAGTCTCGTGAGGACATGGATGGGAATCATCGGCCTGGTGCCTCGTATGTGAAGCCAAATTCATCCACTCCCCCGGGTTGGGTAGATGCAGTGTTTGATGATCGGTCTAAAGTTCTGATGGCAGATTGTATACAGACGTTTGTAGGCACTGCTATTGCTGTTTATCTTGATAAGACAATGCATATTAACTTTTACGATGAGATGTTCTCTGGTATGACCAATCCTAAACATCAAGCTGAAGTTAGGGACATTATGGTTTCCCTCTGCAATGGCGCTGTGGAAACTCTGGTCAAGACTTCTCACCGAGTCTTGACAGCGCCTGCATCTAATCCTGACACGAGTTTGGCATCCTCTGTTTCCATTGTTGATCACAGCGACGACGATTCAACCCAAATGAATGGCAAGGATTTCAAGAACGTATCTCCAGAGAAGGTAAAAGAGACGAGCCAACCCATCGATCTGCAGAGCAACGGATGGCTGAGTAGTGTCTCGTCCACATTGGCAGTGCCAAGCAACCGGAAGTTTGTGCTTGATGTTACCGGCAGGGTGACATTTGAGACTGTGAGATCCATAGTGGAGTTCCTGGTATGGAAAATGTCACAAAGCTTGAAAACAAGTGTTAATGTAGTTCAAGAAGAAGTGTCCGAGCGGGGGATGGATGTCATCAGATACATTTGTGCCAAATCTTCTGTTATTCTTACAATATGCCTTGCATTGTTCTTGCATATACTGGGCAGTACTCACAATCTGTTGCCTGCCCAAATCTGATTCATCTATACTCTACCTGATATTATGCAGGTTTAGTTTCTTGGATATAGACCTTCCATTCCAAGAAGGACCATGTATAGAATTGTTACTAGCCTATAATAATTGCAAAGTACACATTTCTTGTAACCAAGTCTTCTTAAGGGTATGTGTAAATGTGTAAATGAGGAGTCTTGAAAACATATTGTAGCAGTAATGTTAGTCGAGCTTGGTCATAACTCAATTGGTTAATTAATTCAAAAAAAAAAATGTTAACTCTACCTGATAGTTGATGCAACAAAATACATATTTCTTAACTTACCTCATCAAGAGGACAGGTGAAAATCATCACTTGTATGAATCGAACACGAGTTCTTCCAAAATTCTTCCTCACAAAAAAATCTCACTTGCCACTCAAGCTACCCATTGGGTTAATTTTACACAACTTATTTTTTACCTCCTATATCACCTATACCAAGAGAGGAACATGTAGGATATTCGGATTGAGTTACAGTCTTTATTTTCTAAACAAAGTTATTAATCTTTCTCTCCTATCACTAAAATTACACAAAAATTTTACTTCATAAGAGTCTTATATCATTTTCTCCTACCTTCCTGGCTCGTTGTAATGTCCACAAACAACTCTTTACGATGACAGAGGCAGTTACTTTCCAGCGCATAACAGACCACTCGTACATACAAGCCAACCAATTAACCGCGCCATTGACCCACAACAGTAATACACTAATACTATGGTAACTCTCCCGTAGAGAGAGAGAGAGAAAGAGAGCTATGCGCTGCCTCGTGGCATCGGCAATCAACGCAACGTCTTCTACTTTGCATATTTGCAACTTCTGCACTCTATCCTTGTTAGCTTCGCGATTTCCAAATTAGTAAAATCAGCGTCTCGGTATTCATATTGATTGAGAAGCTTTCTTCAGCAATTCCGTCTGAGAAATTCGCAACAAATCTTTATCAGGTGAAAACTAAAGAACAACATACACAATGCTACTGGGCAACGGAGGAGGAGGCCAAACCCCTAGTCGGTGAGTTTTCCATTTTTCACTGAGATTTTGTTGAACATTTATGATTCGTTCTTCCGGTTAGGTTTCAAAGTCGTCTACTTTTGTGATTCAAAGGGTTGGCAGTTGAACACTTTTAGCATAAAATTGCAATTTTGGATTGAATTCGCATGATGCAGGGCTAACTGCAATTGTCAGTTTCCATATATTAACCGTAATTAGCATTGTAGGTCAAAATGAGCTCTTGGTTAGCATTTGAGCCATTGGAAACTTTTTTCCTTTTGCCAGGGGTGGGCGGCGGCGGCGGTATTGTTTTGGAGAATGAATTAGTGTAGTGGCAATTAGAACAAATTCAAAAGGTTTCTTTGGAATCTATCCTAGCTTAATCCACCTTTGGCATTGAAATGCCGGGGTTATCTGAATTTTCTAGTATTTCAAAAACACTGCATACTTGTTGATTTTTTTAAAATTTTTTTTTCTTTTGAGTACCACTGACTCTGACTTTGTTACAATGTAGTATCTGTTCATAGCTACTTTCTCAACCTACTGAAACACAAAGAGTCAATAGTCGCCTCCACTGAGGCTCGAACCCACTCCCTTCCATGTGGGAGTGTAAACCGGGTGCCACTAGACCACAAGGTCTTTGGCTTTGATTTATAAACAAAGGAAGAATTTTTAAGATGGTCAAAGTGATGTTCTTTGAGCTAGGAAAGGATACTATCATTTTTCTTTTATCTCCATATGTCTTTTTTCATTTGCCTTTACTAACTCAGTATCTGCCATAAAGGTTTGAGTTGTTGAGTATGGTGAAGAAGCACTCAAAATTTTTAGGGAAAACCATAGTGGAGGAGGAAGATTCATCGGATGTGGAAATGGATCCAGAGTTCTGGCATGAAGTATTGGATTTGTATTTCGTTCGTGGAAAGGAATCCAGAGGCCGTCAGGAGGATGATCTCATATTCTTCGTCCGTAAAATGGTATAATAGTTCTGGTTTTAGAATTGTTGTATTAGGTGTGATATGCAAGATTCATAAAGCTAAACCATGGGTCATAATGTGTGAGTTGTAAAATGTAGCACAATGCTTTTATTATTATTATTATTATTATTATTATTATTATTATCTTTTTTTTTTCGGAATGTGTATGCAGAGTTTGCAAGGATATGAATCCAATGGCAACAGTGAAGACAATTCTCCTTACTTTGTACGGAGGTGGTCGCCTAAGGTAAAGGCATTATTAGTCTTTCCTCCAAGTATTGTTCACTTCCATGTCTAGAAATTCCTCCAAAATTCACATTAGTGCAACATAGTATTAGTACTACTGTGATTTTATCTGATGGAAGCTGTTTTGTTTGCATGGGTAAGTTCAGAGGTCAATGTTTATAGAAATGAAGATGAGTTCTGATGATTGAAGTTGAGGATGATATACTTTACTTAATTTCCTTGCAGTTGGATGATTTACTTGGTGAGAACTCAGTAGGTGTGGATTGGAGGCGCTCATATTACTTGAACTTGATTGCTCATACAACTTTCAGTGTGACAGTGGCAATTTGCAGGTAATGCTCTTCTCTTGATTCCACAACTACTGTGATTTGAAATTCAAGAAAAGGTGGCATCTTCTTAGTCACAGGGATATTTCTCTTCTGTTTTCGAAGATTGTATTATAATTTATATGGATTAATTTGTATAATCTACTAATCTAGTGCTAGTGACGAAAACTATTTGCTGAACCCCATGCATCTAATTGTTTATTTGTCATGTCTGTCAGATAGGCTTAATATTTGGTTCTTCTGTTTTACTAAAGCAGCAGTGGTATTGTCTGCAAACTGTGTACCTGAGTTGCTATACCTATCTTTATCATTCAAGCTAAAACTTTAAGATGTTTGTTCCTTGACTTGTAATAATGTCCTTTCTCACTTTCTTTTAGTCACGAGGTCCTTAAAACTTACCAAACTGGCAAAGACAAGCCATTGTCTCCTATATACAAGGTAACTGAAGAACATAATTTATATACTCTAAATTTTTTCTCACTGTTTACCTGTCAACGCCCATCATGATCTTTTTTTATGTAGGTTGTGAAGACTGTCTATGCATCTCCAAGTCGTATTAATTTT
The DNA here is from genome assembly GCF_003576645.1 of Ipomoea triloba. Classification (NCBI taxonomy): domain Eukaryota; kingdom Viridiplantae; phylum Streptophyta; class Magnoliopsida; order Solanales; family Convolvulaceae; genus Ipomoea; species Ipomoea triloba. Next base: position 36,181,829 of record NC_044916.1, on the reverse strand, counting down.
CATTTGGACTCAAGAAAGGCAAGTTTTGCTAATGTGGATCCCTCCATGTATTCTAGTGAATTTTATCTGACAACTTCACATGTACGCTGCAGGAAGTAGAAACAACTCCTGCGTATCCAGATATATGCTTTGCCGTTGATGATTTTGATTCTACTTTTGATGCAGTGGTAATGCATTGGTTCTCTTCTTTAGTATTTTGAAATGTTATCTTCTCCTTTTTTCTAGCTTTGGACTCTGGCTTATTTAATAAGATAAAGAGGAATGCTTAACCATAGTTGCAGAAATGTTGGTAGAATTACTTACTACACTTGTTGCTGTTCATAGATGTATTCAAGCTTTAGCATGCTGTTCATACTCACTTTGATGAGGCTGTTTCCCCAATTGTGTATATTTATGTGTCCCATATGTTTTAAAGTTTTGATGAATCATGCCTTCAGGGCTAGGAGCCTCCAAATAACATCTTTTCCAGGTTTTGACAGATGTGGACCACTGCTATTGTGTAATTCTAAATGCAAATGATGGGGCTGCATTTCCCAGTGACTCTTCCCAAAGTGAGACAAGTGGTGGAAAGACTCAGAGTTCAAAGGTTTGAATATCATCACATATTTAAGTTAATTGTAACTTTACCTTTTCTTTACTTTTGAGTATTTCAGTAGATATTTCATCTAACTTGGAAATGAAAGAGCTGGACTGTTTTAATTTGCTTTGCATACAGTAAAGCTCATTTCAAATGTACTTCATTTTTCTCACATTGTATTGATTGCAACAACTGGCATGACGGCAGCAGTTACCATCCTCCCCCCCCCCCCCCCCCCCCCCCCCCCCCCCCCCCCCCCCCCCCCCCCCCCCCCCCCCCCCCCCCCCCCCCCCCCCCCCCCCCCCCCCCCCCCCCCCCCCCCCCCCCCCCCCCCCCCCCCCCCCCCCCCCCCCCCCCCCCCCCCCCC